>NC_062527.1:15191234-15331234 GCF_022655615.1 Tachysurus fulvidraco
AACTCCACACACACAAGGCGGAGGTGGGAATAGAACCACCCCCCCGACCCTGGAGGTGTGAGGCGAACGTGCTAACCACTAAGCCACTGTGCCCCCCTATATATATATATACACACACATTTAGTTTTTTTCAGTAACAAAGTGAGGTATATAGCCACTTTAAATGAACACATATTGGCATTTGTGTTTATATAAATGACAGAAAATGTGTTCAAAACTGACACAGAAAATATATATAATATAAGCAAATTATGAAAAATTGCATGTATGATATTGTACTAATTCCATTCCATTCAATGCAGGAAGACTGACATCCTGTTGCATGTGCATGTATTAAAGGTAAAAAGTTACATAAAATATATTATTGAAAAGTTACATAAAATATATAAAAGTTACATAAAATATATAAATCCTGCAAAAAATACTTTATCATACAAATTGCAGTGCACTGGTGTTTTATTTATTTATTTATTTATTTATTTATTTATTTATTTTATAATGCCATTTTATGTATTGGTTGGAAAAATATCATGCAAGAAGAAATATAGTGAAGATGGTGCAGGAGCTTCCTAAAGTTCTGAGAGACAACATTATGAAACAACACTCCACTGCACATAGATACAGAGCTATAGCAAAGATCTCAAACACCACTGTCAGTATAATTATAATCTATGTGGAACATTTATGGAACTACAGCAAATCATCTCCAGACAAGAAAAAAGAGGCCAGAGATGTGCATGTAAAAACTTTGAGACTTATGGGAGAATATAGAAGTTTCAACAAGAAAATAACCCAAACATAGCCAGAATAACTGAAGACTTGAACTCCATCAAAAGTTTATGGATTTTGAAATTAAAAGTCTATTAGAGAGAAATTGCTGAATCACCTCTTACTAAAGATCTCTAAGCTGTAATCTACAAAGTCTAATGCTGGTAATGCTTGACAAGCACATCTTTAATAGACACGCATACAGTAAGCCTAGACTTAGTTGCATGTGTACACTGTAGCCTGTTTGTATGGAGCCAGACACTACCACATGCAGTACACATACTACAGTAACAGCACTGATGAACACAAAATGAACACCTCCTACCATGAACGCTGCATCTGCAATGCCACCAGCACTCTGGATGACCCCATATCCCTCTCAGAGACTTTTTACCCTCATTCCATCTGTCTGAATTTACCGGAACATCTGTGCCACCACCACCAGCCTCTAAAACAGATTCTCCTCTGAGGCAATTAGATTACTCTACACACTCCTGCCCCTAGTCAAAGCACCTGGACTGGTCAAAACCTTTCCCAACACCCACCTTCATATCACCATCACTGCACATCTGCACTTTAAAATGGATTATATTGCCAACAGACAATGCACTCATCTCATACTGGTGTGAAATGTACTGTACATTGTAAGGAACAGGAGTAGTGACATTTTGTTGTATATTAGTTAGAATGTGCAGTGATGTACAGTGTATAATGATTATTGAAGTATACAACTTATATAAAGTAATGACAATAAAATGAAATCGAATTGATTCGCATTATTTCATCATTCTCACAACAGTAGTGACTCTGACATCATAGTGGATGTGTTTTGCTGGCAGTGATATTAGATAGGAGCACTTAAATCTAATATTTGTCAATAATGTGTTAAGTAAAGTTGGTGATGGGATAAGAAATAATGTGCGGCAAACTATTACACACACAACACATCCATAATGCTCTCTTGACTTCATGCTGTTTTCAGTCTTGCATGCTCAGTATGTCTACGTTGTTCCTCCTCCAGTGCATTTTGGGAAGAATGATTACAGAGTGAAACGGCCAAGTTGAGTTATTTACGTAATACAATCACCAACATGTGGCATGCATTTACAGTTAAAAACAAACAAGCAAGCAAGCAAACAAACAAGAAAGCAAGCAAACAAACAAACAAACAAACAAGCAGCTAATGCTTTGCTTATTTTCACCACCAAAAAAAACATGTATTTTTATTACAAAGCCTTGGTGGTGCATTTGGAGGTTGGTTCACCAAAAATCCAACATAATCTTCTGTAAGACATCTATGGCAGTGATAGCTCAGTGGTCAAGATATTGGTTTACTGCTTGGTAGGACATGAGCTCAAATCCCTGCAATGCCTTTGCTGGACACTTGAGCAAGGTCCTTAGTCCTAAACTGCTCTGCTTTATAAATCAGACAAATGCAAGTTGCTCTGGGTAAGAGCATCTGCCAATTGCCACAAATTTCCATATTAACAGCAAATAATAAAGAACTCTTTTTACTCACGGAAATGACAGTGCAGCTTAGCCCTGCTAGCCCATTTATAACTGCTGACCCCATGCTGACATGAGTGTTTTGTGCACAAGATAATACCAAGATATGTAAAACTTTTTAGATAAAAGTATATTTCTGCGTATTGCTTCCTTCTAATCTCAACCCACAGTTTGCTTGTTCGCCTAGTGAAACATTTGAACGTGTGCATCCCACAGAGGGAGGAGAGCCTGTGGTACTGAACCAAAATCAACATTGTTTAACAAGTGTTGATTCTGATTAAACATTTGCATTTGCTCCTTTGTTTATCTTTCCATGAAAGATTTATTTGAAATTGTTAATATTGTTCATAGTGCATTCTCATATTTCCACAGTGCATTGTGGTATTGCACAGAGATGATTATAAAGATAGAAAAGATAAGAACATGTATAAGAAGCCCAGAAAGTAAAGAGAAAGAGAAGGCCATAAGCGTTTGCATATTAAACGTTGGCAGTAGTAGGAGAGTCAATCCAGAGTGAAGGTCAGTTGTTCTCGCATGTCCTCTGAGAGATACATCACATCTGTCCACTCTGCTGCCTGTCTGTAATTAATCTTAACAGCTAGTCCTTTATTTAATTCTCATTTACCAGTCATTGAGAGTCACCACTTGTGACTGACTACAAAGTTGTACTTCTTATTAATTGCAATGGGAATTGTAATGTATTAAACTTGAGATATGACTGTTGTTCATGTTGCTCAGTTATTCAAATCCTAAATAATATACTATAAAAACTCATCAGCTAAGCACCAACAATCGCAATCAAACCTCTCTGCCTGGCTCTGAATGTAGATATTTTCACTTTCTTCAATTCTTTAACAATTTCAAATGCCCTTCCAGTGTAATTCAACACAATAAACTCAACCACTAGAATTACTCACTTGAATGTTAGTAGAATGTAAAGTACAGCAAATGTATTTAGTGTCATGTTTACTAAGAAAATTTTTCAACCCTTTTTTTTTTTTTTTTTTTTTTGCTTATAGCTGGTAATTGAAGTTCAAACCTACCCAGTGGATTTGCTGAACTGCATGAAAATAACTTCTATTTATTATTAGTGATGTGCATATTACAGACAGAAGAGTGAAGCATGTCCATTAGTACTGCAAATCCTCTCAGCAGGCCAAGACACAGGGTTTATGAGTAAAAAAGAGAGTGAGAATATGAACATAAAACTTAAATGGCCCTGAATGTAGATATTTTCACTCCCATCCTTTCTTTAACTGAGAGGTAGAGTTAGAGAGAAGCTCTAGAGAAATCATTACACATCTTTAAGTAAATACAACACCTTTCAGTGGCAGCTCCTATGGGACAACCTTAATTTCTGAGCATACCAGTATAGAAATAAGTCTTGAAAAAAGTTTTTATTTGTTTACCTAAAGGTATAGTCTGCTCTTGAAAAAATAGAGGGTGACAATAGGGGCTTTATTGCAATGCTCTAGTAAGAAAACTGTTGAAAACCTCTGCAAAAAAACTTCTCTGAATTTCCAATTACAACAGACCTAACAGGCATTTGGATACATGACTTCTATATTGAAATATATACTTATACCAGACACTCATTCATCAATAATTCATCTTCAGTAGCTGGTTTATGTTGGGCAGGCCCACAGAGGATCCGGAGCCTTTCCCAGAAAAGCTGGGTAAGAGCTAGGAATACACCCTGGATGGGGGCACTAATTTACCACAGGGTACACTTCCGCACACTGATTCACATTTAGATGCAACAAATTGTCTGCAATTCATTTACTGGAATCTTTCTAAAAGTTAGAAGGGAGGAAAGTAAAATTGGGAGGAAGACTCCAGACAAAATGGGCTTTACAGAAGAGTGTACCTTAATGCATCCACTAGATGAACCAGAGCTGCAGCCTTTCACAGCTGTAATGAACTGATCTGCCCTCTGTAGCCTCTACATGTACCTAGCTGACTGCAATATGAAGTGTCGGGGACAGACAGACTGAATTTGAAGCTTATGAGGTTTAGTAATTCAGACTGTGTACGCCGAAGGTCAGATAGTGGTGTGGATACAGTTTAAACTCATGCATGCTGGGGAAGGAAAAAGACTATGCAAAGGTTTGAGGGGGGAAATAGAAAGATATGTACAAGGTTACCAAGAGAGAAAGAGGATCCTTGAATGATTCAGGAAGCCAGAGGGAGAAAGGACTCATGACACAGAGTACAACACTGGCATTTTAGTCTGTGTCTCAAGTGGAAATAATTGATGGTACAAATTGATTCAAACCGTTCTGTATTGACCCCAGATTGATTGGAGACTCTTCCATATTTCAAAACTTTCCATTTGCTTTACAAAAACACTTTTTTTTTGACTACTTTTGAATCCAGACAATGCCACAGCTGTCTGTGTCCTAAAGTTAAGGGATAAAAATTGTCCAGGCTGCTTGGTTGGGAGTGACTACATAGTCTATAGGTCCTGTCAATCTCACTAATACAAGTTAATTGCTGGGCTTCTGAGATCTAGTGGTGCAATTTAGGTTTCACCTCCCCAGCATATGAATGTAGAAGGTTTAGGCAACTGTGGTACTGAAGAAGGTAGCTGCTGATGAGCAGTTTTGGCTCAAAGGCTACAAGTTACTTATCATTAGGTTGGGGGTTCAAGACCTAGTGTTGCCACACCATCACTTTTGGGCTTTGAACAAGGCCGTGAACACTCTCTTCTCCAGAGGTGTTGTAACATGGCTGACACTGTGCTCTGATGCCAGATTCAGTTTATACGATGTTGTATTACTGTTTGGAAGGTCAGGAGATCAAATCCCTGCACTGCCAAGCTGCTACTGCTGGGAACATGAGCAATAAGCCATTTGAGCAGCTGTCAATGGGCAGTGGTGTCTCAGTGTTTAAGGTTTTGAATTACTTATCAGAAGGTTGGGGGTTCAAACCCCTGCACTGCTAAGCTTCTGGGCTCTTGAGCAAGGCCCTTAACCCTCTCTGCTCCAGAGGTACTGTATAATGGATGGCCCTACACCATCATTTCAACTCCTAAGATGTCAATAAAAGATTGTCACTTTGCTGTGTTGCATCTGTAAGCTCGGATAGACAGCTTTTTCCACCAGGTGTGTACTGAAGCCTTGTAACATTCAAAGATGTGTTCAAAGACTACTTCAGTCTTGTCTGGTGAAGTATATCCATCTTGATCATAACAAGGTTTGGGCAATTTCCTGATTTCCTTTGAGGTTCTTTCATTGGCTTATCCACTGATTGATTAACTAATGATCTGCCAACACAGACTTAGCTTTGACTAAACCTGATATCTATATGTGGGTATAGTGTTATCTGTTTGGCAAGTGTAAAAATAACCTCAATGTTATTCTGAACTTAAATCTGGTGAACTGAAAACTACCATCCATATACTAGCCTGTTTAAGCTTTCCCCTAGGTGACCAGAAGAGCCATCGAAAGAGGTTTTTATGAAACAGTCCCCATTTACATCAGCCAGATCCTTCAAAGAGAGAAAGCAAAGCTGAAGCCAAACTCCTCACACCTCAGTGTATTAAACCAGTGGAACAAGAATGAATACCTTGAGAAGAGAACATGGAAGAGAGCACTAATTTGCTGATAAGGAGCACAAGAAGGCAATGCGGGAACATGAGAAGATGCATAGCTTATTTGCATCCCCCATTGTTTTCTTGATTCATGAGGCAGAATTTATTCATTGCATATAATTTTTTTAAAGCACTAACTGATTTTAGGTTAATTAGCTATATCTGAACAATAAAAAAGAAAACCCACAATTTCAAATGCCCTTCCAATGTAATTCAGCACAAAGCTCAATAAACTCAACCACTAGAATTATTCACTTGAATGTTATTCTGTAAAGCCAATATAGTTCCCTTTCGAGTGAACTCGACGCTGCGTCAGTGCTGACGCTATGGGAATGCTTCCCATAGCGTCAGCACTGACGCAGCGTCTCGTTCCCCTCTCAGGGAACCGGGTTACATACGTAACCTGGTGTAGTTAGAGTCATCTTTACTAAGAAAATCGGTCACCCTGGTTTTTTTTTGTTTGTTTTTTTTGCACATAGCTGGTAATTGTAGTTCAATCCTACCCAGTGGCTTTGCTGCACTGCATGACAATAACTTTTATTTATTATTAGCGATGTGTATACCACAGAAAGAAGAGTGCAGCATGTCCATTAGTACTGCAAATCCTCTCAGCAGGCCAAGACACAGGGTTTATGAGTAATGAAGAGAAGAGTGAGAATCTGAACTGTTTCTGTGAAAGAGTCTGTACTTTGTAGATTGTTGTAAATTAGTGTGTGTGCGCATGCCTGTTAATTATTGGGTTAGGATATGTAGCAGCAGCAGCTCACACTGTGTAGCTCCTTAACAGCCTCAGCAGGCATCCACTTGAAGAAATCCAGTCCACTCTGTGTGTCAGTGGGGGTCTGAACCTCTGTCACTACTAGCTTTTTCTGCATGGCTGCCCCACACACACAAAAAGAAGAAAAACAAAAAAAGAAGAAGAAGAAGAAGAAGAAGAAGAAGAAGAAGAAGAAGAAGAAGAAGAAGAAGAAGAAGAAGAAGAAAGGAATTTGTACAGTGACTCTAAACAGTATTTTTGAATTGCTGTGTGTTGATTTGCAGCAGTTTGAGCTCCTGCTGTCTGAATTCATTATTAAACGACTCAAACCTAATTAAACACTTCAATAAAAAAAGGATTCACTTCGCTCATACACACTCATGTATACAAGATCCTGAGTCTCTGTGGTCTTGTACATGTGTGTGGGGCAGATGGTTCACTTCTACTCTAACTTTAATTATATTAATCTTCTCTGAAAGCATCGGCACATTTGGCCGACACATTCAGAAGTATATTGTGTGTGAATGTACACATTTGTACAGTATTTTAGTAATTCACATTAAAGCTTACAGTCTGTGAGTGTGCGCATTTTGTAATTTATTAGTAGTTAGTACTCTGGTAGACGTAAAATATTGAAATGCTTTGTTCTTTTTGCTTGTTGGCCTGCTGTGATACTTTAATGGTTCTCTTAAATAATCAGGCCACCACGTAGCGAACCATTGATGCATTTTGTTTCCTAGTCATGGTTATATAAGAGAACCATTTAAGTATCACAGCATGAAACAAAATGCATCAAGAGGAAAAGGAAACTAGGAAACAAAATGCATCAATGGTTCGCTACATGCCGCCAATTTAATGGCTCGGGAAGGACACGTGACAAAGTGATTACGTGCCAGAAAATCCATATAAGGGCATCTATGTCACATTACTCCAGCTTCTATTTGCAACGCAACGTCTTGTTCTTTTCTTAGGAAACCAGGTTACATTTCGAGGGAACTCACCGCTGCGTCAGGGCTGACGCTATGGGAACGCCAATACCCATGCTGCCATGCACCGGTTGATGACTGTGCCAGAGGACGTGAGAGAGCACGAGAAGATTGGCAACAGAACAGCAAAACCCCTCAGGACCAGGGACCCTGGAGTGGGGTTCAAGTCTAGGTTATAGGAACTGATTAAGGTGTGTGGAGAGGACCAACCTGGATCAGCATAAATATCCTTAAGGGGAACACCCTTGGATAAGACACTGGACGAGGCAATACCCCTAGAGCAGTGAGCACTGATGCCGAGAGGTGAAGCAAGACTGAAGCCAGCAGCTTCTACATGACCACAGAAAGTTCCCAGGAAGGAAGGCATGGTGTGCAGGAAGGCCTCAGCTGCCTGACCACAGGGTGCCTACCCAAGGAGATGCCGAGGACAGGTGTGTGGTTCGCAAAGATGGGCCTCGTACAACTTCAAAGCAGGTGGGGACAGGCCCAGAAAAAGCTACAGTACCTATTACACAATACTGGTCTGCTCTGCCCACAAAAGTGACCCCGAGGACCTGATCTGGGACACAATATCCCTGAGCGTGCGCATCTTGAACTTGTAAGTTGTCAGAGTACAGTTCAGAGCCCGCGGGTTCAAAATCGGATGCAGCCCCTGTCCATCACTGGAACAATAAAATATAGGCTGTAAAAGCCGGCGTACCACTCTGGGAGGGGAATATGTTCAATGGCCCCTTTCCTCAAGAGCAAAAGAAGTTCCTCGTATCTTTTTCAACACACCCTGAAAACGCAGAGGACGGGAGGTGAATTAGATCCTGCACCCTTTATCTATGGTATCCAGGATCCACTCAGACACACTTGGCAGAAGTTCCCACACTGCTTGGGTGACTGAGAGTGGTGTCAGTGGTGTGCACTGCCAGGTGCTAACCCAGGGTACAGATCTGTGCAAGGAAGAGGAGCAGGTACAGACCCTACTGCTCCCCAAAGTGCTGAAAGCAACGGGGAGGGCAGTAGGGGAAGCCTATCTGAAAAGGACACTCCTAGGAACCCCCAGCCCTCGGACATCAGGTTCCCTTCTTAGCCCGCCATGACAGACCTAATGCACCGAACAATCCCTGAGGTGAAATTGGGGCATCAAGGAGAGAGGACTTTTCCTTATCTTTAATTCCTGTTAAGTTTAGCCACAGGTGCCTCCCCGCAGCAACAAACACAGCCATTGAATGGCCTATGGAGCGGGCCGTCTGCCTTGTGGCATGGAGTGTGAGATCTGTGGCTCAGCGGAGCTCAGCTACTGCCTGAGGGTCCAACCCCTCGCCACCTTCGAGCTTTCTCAGAAGGTCAGCTTGGTAGGCCTGCAAAACTGCCATGTTGTGCAGTGCCGCACCCGCTTGCACCCTCAATATAGTATATTTAACAAATTAAATGACAAATAACATTAATTAGTTTAGTGTTTGTCATCTTCAACTTCTGCTACAGAAATATTGCCAGAAGTTGATGTTTTATTAGCTCACAAACAGAATGGTTTGCAGAGTCTAATGCAAATTATTTTAGGCATATAATTGCACATTTTCCCTCAACATTAGATTTAGAGCTCCTGCTGATCTGTGACAGATTTCTGAAAAGCTAGCAAATCAGCCACACAATGGGCATATTAATTGTATTACAACAGAAAGCAGAAATGTGTACCTTGTTTGGGTCATAAATGAAATATTTAATGTTAATAATACTGACCTAGTTCATAAAAATCATGCTTTTTATTTCTGTGGATGGTTCTCATTCAAACTGCGAGGACTTGGCCAGAGATGAAAAACAGGTTCAGAGAAATTAAGTCATTAAAAAAAAAGTTCTTTATTATTAACCGATGATTTTAAGCTTACTAAGTAACTTTTAAAATCTTTACATAATACTCTGCTTATCATGTGTCATTAGAACTTAATAAAATAATAAAACAAAATCTAGCAATATCATAGATAACATTTTTCTCATATAAGACTTGTTGCTTTGTATTTTATTCTCTTTACCCCTAACATCATGGTTTAAGATAATAGAAAATTGTCCCTCTAAATATACATAATGTTTTAACAAAAAAAGAGAGAGAGAAAATAATCTAACTCCATAGCTACCCCAAAACCAAGATAAAACAAATGTCACCAACTACTTACTAACCACTGTTTATACAGTAATGCATTAGATAAGGATGCACTAGTTAAACCAACAAAACAGCCAAAACCAAAGGGGCAATAGCGAGAGAGAGAAAGGTGTATACGAGTTGTGATATTTAAAAACTAACATAAAGCTAAATATTTCATTTTCATTAAAACCAAATGCAGAAATCCACCAGCACACACAATATACAGGCATACGAGCTATTGGCTCATGCCTTGGGTTACTACGACGTTCCCCTGGTAGTTCAGTGGTTTCATCATATGACGGCCCTGCAGTCTCAATTTAATTTACCAAAAGCCTGATTGATCTCGACTCCACTGTATTATTATTATTATTCTGTCTTAGGCTCTGATTGTGCACTTGTCTGGGTTTGTCTCACTCAGGTCACTGTGTCAGAACCTAACTCTTATCAAGTATCTACCAACGGCTTATAATTGCTCAGAAAATGGCCATTGCGAATATCCTGAGGGATTTGTCTAACTAATTTGAATAACTCTGTTTTTTTTTACAGATGGCTGAATTTCCAGGCCTGATGTATTCACATTAAATTCCAATTAGACATTTAGTGACAATAAGTGCTTCACATTATTCACACCTTTTCTAGTTTAGTGTCCATCTCCTTCAGTGTCATTTGCCCTCCTGAGGAACTAGTCATCATAGGCTTAAAATATTTGTGCCAATTATACTTATCTGTACAGAATTTCAAACCACCTCACATTTCAATCACTCCAGTTCCCATGCTGTAACAAGACAGAAATCCACAAGTGTGACTTGCCTTATGAGCTATAGGCTATTTTCTGGAAGAGAGCCAGTGTAGGATATTAAACACTGTTCCAGCTATATTTCCTATATGCAGAGTTTCCTTTTCTCCTTTACATTGGAGAGTTATTTTGGGTTATTTTAATCTGTATATATCTGAAACTTGAAGATGCTTATTTCCTTATTACACTCCTACATGTGCATAGACACTCAACATTAGAAGAATCCCCAGGCATAAATTGGTGCTTTGTGTTCATATTTCAAAGACTATTATTTGGATGTGTTTCTATTTAGAGAAAACTTGCATAGAACACATCATAACTATCTCTGAATACAAGAAACCTCCCCTGCAATAATATATTGATAAAACATTTGGACAATATTGTGTTTAGTACAAAATATGGCACTAAGCTTTACTCTTCTACACCTGTATACTGCTATGATTTATAATCCCACTATCTGATAGATTCCCTTTTAAGTCTGGTTCTCCAGTTTTTTCCCCATGTCAGTGCTTAAAACAGCCAAGGAGAATTTATAATGACTGTTGGGAAGTTCGGGAGGTTGTATCTCAGGATTGTATTCTAGGGAGGTTCTAATACCCCTAGCCTATATCTCTGCTTTATTACAAGTTTGGAGGTACACAATTCATGGCCCAGGGCATGTAGATGCAGATAGGTGTAGTAATGATGTATGGAGTAGTTTGATATGATGTGGTGAAATGTGATATGGCATGGTTCTATAACAGAAGAGAGCAGAAATGAACATAACCATTAGTAGGATGTTTCATAGGCACATTAACATACACAATGATAACCCAATGAGTTAACTAAGGGAAACATCATTAATGTGACTCACCGAAAGCACTAAGTAGATATAACTCAGATAACAATAAAGTGACAGCTTACTCCTAGTAATAATCACACAAAGGAACTAACAGCATAAAGAGGATTAACAACAAAGCACATGAATGCACGGCTCACACTAGCTTAGCATTAGCACTATCGCTCGGAGTGAACAGTAACGATACTTGTTTGCTAAACTTTATCAGGACTTAAAGAAAAACTCCTATATCTGTCATGCATGCACATCACTTCAATTGATGCAAAGGCTAACAGTGCCAGCTTGGAGCATGGCTTGGAACATGGCTTCTCTCTCAAGATGCTACTTCTGTGTGGTGACTGACCTGCATGATAAGCTCTCCCTCTCCAACAATGACAAGCTTTTATTTAAAATGGTTACTTGCTATATTTATCCAGTCATGTGTCATGTGTTGAGTGTGCAAATTTGAAAATAAGAACAATGGATTAATGTTTAGAATATACAGTGTGAAACATCAGATTATGAATATCTGTATCATCGCTGACCCTGCACTGTGGTTTAGGTGCTTGTTGATTGGATCGGGGTTCAAGTCCCAGTACTGCCATGTACTGTAGCCACTGTTTGGCCCTTAACCATGTGGTCTGCCCTCAGCTTCCTAAATTGGGATATGTGAAGATTGAATGTGTGCATTGGCAGCTGCTGTGGATGATTTTGAGAAAATAGCACACCAGTAGGCACTGGCACGAGTAAGAAGGGACCCAAACAATCTCTGGTAACAACAGTTTCTAGTCACAAACAACTTCTAGTCCTGCACACAGAAGGTCAGTCCCTCACAAACAACCACTTAGTAGAAGTTTCCATCACATGGCTCGAGGTTATGGCATTAGGCTGGGGGAGCAAGGCCCTTAAGCATCACTGCTCCTGGGTCGTTGTATCATGTCTGACCCTGTGCGCTGACAGCGACCTTCAAAGTTGGGACATGCAAAGAAAGAATTTCACTGTGCTGTAATGTATATGTGATGAATATGCATTCTAAAGTAGGAGCAGTATGAAACAACATAACGTATATCATTCAAACCTCCATAGAAATAAAGCTTAAATGAATTGAACATGAAAGTTCTTATTCTTATCGCAACAATTAATTCCGGTCTTTCAGTTTGATTGGTGAAGCAGTGCATTAATACTATTACCTATAGACGCACTGGGATGGGATGTGTTCATAATGTAAAATTGCACTTCTGGTTACTACAGAAGTGTTAGCGAGATCCTTAGCAGACATGACAAATGATTCTTTATGAAAACAAATTCTGAATGCATCCATCACAGGAATATACTAATAAAATGTGAGTTAGCTAACAAACCGTGTCGAGTGCGGGTTCGTCATGATCTTTCCTCTAGTGGAGCAAAAATAAACAACGCTTGCCCATACTGTGTCCAAAATGTCACTTACCTGATATAAAATGTATTGTTTATAGAAAGAATAAAAACAAAATCACACTCGTAATCGTGCATTTGTCCGTATGTAATCGGAGCCCCGGCAAATGTTGAGTACATCTAAACTACTGTGAGTGCAATGTTGCTTTTTGCTCACATGACCTGACTTAAATATAATATTCCCTAATATGCCTATTTTCCAGTGTCTCATTCCACTCATTCAGAAGAGGAACGTGTACCAGGAGACCTATATTGTAATTTGTATTAAATTTGGCATTAGATGTGAGAACACGGGTCTCAAAATACATGGAAATAGAAAGCATATTTTGCTGCTTAACACAGAACTCATCTACACCCTGACAAACACTCGCACACATGCACACAAGCTGAGTTAGAAGGGGATGGCCTTTCTATTAAATGTCACTAAAGCTGGAAGGTGAATGAGCCTCTCAGCGGAGAGTCGGTGTTAACACGTCTCAGTGTATTACTCACACCGCTGTGTGTGTGATTGCATGTGTCATTGAGAGAGAGGCACTTGGCGTATGAGAAAATGATTCCACACAGGAGTAGGTATGCTTGTGCGAACACGCATGCGCAACTATGACACGGATTGTGGCGAAAACCAGATACGCAATCCATTAGATACGCAATCCATCAGATACGCAATCCATCCCCAAGACTCAAATATCAGCATCACAGCCAATACACTCCGGCCTGTAGTAGTGATGCAATCAGTCTACAGCATCAAATCTCATCCAGAGCCATCGCTTCAGGACATACATCTTTAATCTTTCTATTCACTCTTCGTTTTTTTTGTCTTCCACAAGCACACTTCTATAATAAATCATTCATTCTCCTTAAACCAAGAAAAGTGCACAATCACTGAATACAAAACAAATAAAAAAAAAAATGGGGTTTTAACCACCTTTTTATAATACCGCATCACTCCTTATCACATCCTCGTCAGTATACATCATTAATTTTCTATAACAGAGAATACTTCCCTGTGATGGACTGGCATCCCATCCAGGGTGAATTAATGCTTTGTGCCTACTGTTCCGAAGACAGGCTACAGAGCCACTGTAACAATGCCAATCTAGAGACCCTTTTAATCTTAGCACGTGAACTTGGAGAATAAACCTGTTATGCTGCCTATGAATCTTTCCATCTATATGCTTAAGTATTAACTGCAAGACAAAGCTATGTAAAGTAAAACGTTAGTGTGATGATGATGTAGTTCTTTTCCAGTCAGATCGAGATTCTTTCCAATGGAATAACAAACATCTCTCAATTCACATGAAATTACTTTTTACAGTATTTCACACCCTGGCTGAAGTGCAGAAAAATTATTTTTGAAGAAGGCTAATATGACAGCAATAGTTTAAGTCTAGGAAAGCATGCTGCGGATACCGATACTCCAAGACCTCTGGGTACCCAGTGTGAAGGAGGAAGCAAAATACATATAATCAATATAAAAGGCCTACTCTAATGTACAAAAAATGAACCCAAGATTAATTATTTTAGATGTTTCCACATTTAATTTGATGTACTGTAGCATACTGCAGGTGAACAAAAAAAAAGGAATAAGAAAACATAACCTGGTTGCACACCTTTTACTTGTGAAACAGTAGATTAAAATTGATTTGGCAATTTTATTTCACCTTCCTTGCAAAAATTCTACAGATCCATCAAATGGTGAGAGGAACTCATGTGCACAGCCCGCTTTAAGTCACTGCACAGGTTTTTGATAGGATTTAGAGCTGTGCTCTGACTGAGCCATTCCAGAGCATTGATCATCATCTTCTGAAGCCACTCCTTTGACTTTCATTTGTATTTTGGGTTGTTATTGTGCTGGAAGGTGAAAGGTTTCCTTCATCAGTTTGACAAAACAAACTGCTATTAGATACTATCCATGATTCTCTCTTGAAGCTTGATTATAGCCTCAGTCCCAGCTAATGAGCTACATAGCTTGATATCACCACCACCACCACCACCACCACCACACTTCACCATGGGCAAATCTTGTTTTTGCAACAAAAAATATTTTCTGCAATTATGCCAAAAAGCGTTTAGCTTGATCTAATCAGGCCAGATTTTTCCACATAATTTGGGGTGATTTAAGTGATTTTTTTTTTGATTTTTTTTACACAAGAAAGCTAAACTTTCCCATATCCCAGAATTTAAGATTCCAAAGGATTGTCACATATAGAGTGTAACCAGTACTCGCCAGATATTCCTACAGCTCCATTCATGTACTGTACTCCCTGATATGTCTGCTAATTTTGGGAGGAATATTCTATTCTTGTTAATGTCATGGAAGTGTCCCATTTTTACTGCTTCTTGATGTTTTAGAAATACTTTTGTTACCTCTCTTCTGATCAAAACCTTCTGACAATTAGATCCTACAGTATACAGTACATGCTTCGTAAGCTCTCTGCAGACAATACAAAAAACTTCCGTGATTTATTCTGGCTTCTATTTTATCACAAATACCTGCTTATTTAAAAGGAATCTCAAGTCTCCACCACTGAACATTTGATAACTTCAGCATCATTTCTGAATTCACTGTAGTTTTAACATGATGTCTGTTGCTCATATTCATAAGTTGCTCTTGACTATATAGTGTACAGTTATAGAAAGGAAATGATTTACAGTACAATCACACTATCCGGTGTCACACAGATGAGTCTGGGTCCTCTCAAGGTGTATTCCTACTATTTTAGAGAGCTGAGCCTTGCCGTTGTCGCCTTTGCCTTGCACATTGTGGATAAATATAAAATTGAAATTAAAATTATCGATTTTTTTTCTCAATTCAATTTAAACTGCTTTGTGATGTTGCCCATCAAAACTGTTATACAAATAAAACTAAATTTAATCGTTGAGAAAGAATAAATGAATATCTTAAGCCTTTTTCCAATATCCACTGTTACTTATGGTCAGCAATCCACAATTATCTTTTATCATTTTCCCAGCTACTCCAGAGACCATCTATAAAAACAGCCTAATTGATTATATTACTGTTGAAATCAAATAAAATTTAAATGACTAAATGACTGTACACAGTGTGCACAGTGGATTATCTCTAAGCAAAAAGTCAATACTTGTCTAATTCCTGGTTTCCGACTGTAGTCTCAACACCAGATAATTTAACTACAGATAATAGAATTTCAGGCGAACCGTCACAAACTATCAGTGTCCACCAGTGATTGCACTCTGCAGACAGGTGTCCCTTTGAGCTGCAGTTAAACCAAACACTGACTCCAATCATAATGACAACCATTGCTCTGCCTCGAGTGCTGAATTTCATTTAGCCAGCAATTAAGAGCGGACAGAATTAAACTGCTATTTCTACGATTGTGGACCCATTATCGCTAAAATGAAGCTTCGGCTTATGCCAAAATGCCAATTGAATTTGATGCTTAGGAACCCAAAAGCTATTCTGTATCTGTATTATGTGTGCCAGTCAAATGATGTATTACAAAATCCAATTGTTTTATATTGAAGCAGGAGACAGCACTATATGTTAGGGGGGGAAGCGTTTCCATACTTTTTCCTGAAAGAAACAACTAAAGGTAAGGTAAGGAAAATAATTAATAATAAATAAATAATAATAAATGAATGAATGAATGAATGAATGAATGAAGCACTCTCTGTCGTTGAGGCAGTGTTGAGAAAATACTGTCATTGAAGAGCTATGATAAACTCTGTGATTGGTTGTTTGCAATGATGTTCAAATAGACTTTATCTGTAAAAATAGGTGGGTGCTGCCCAAAAAATACCAAGCACTCTTAAAAGCATGCAAGATTAGCAAGCAGGCTAAAAAAAAAAAAAAAAAAACAGCACCTTTTTCCCTAAGTGCCTCTCCAGCACTTTATTCAAAATATTGTTCAAGGGTTGGTCATTCCAGTAGTTTCAGTCCTGTGAAAATAATCACTATGTTAAGTGAAGAATCTAGCAAACTCTTTAGCAAGAACCTATTTAGATTTGGATTAAATTAGTCACGGAATTGCACTTTTACTTTATGAAGGTTTGCTAACTGTGGGCTCAGCTATGCAAAAGACATGATGAAGTAACCAAACCTCTCACTCTCACTCATTTTCTACCACTTATCCGAACTTCTCGGGTCACAGGGAGCCTGTGCCTATCTCAGGCGTCATCGGGCATCAAGGCAGGATACATCCTGGATGGAGTGCCAACCCATCGCAGGACACACACACACTCTACGGACAATTTCACAGAGATGCCAATCAACCTACCATGCATGTCTTTGGACCGAGGGAGGAAACCGGAGTACCCGGAGGAAACCCCTGAGGCACGGAGAGAACATGCAAACTCCGCACACACAAGGCGGAGGCGGGAATCGAACCCCAACCCTGGAGGTGTAAGGTGAACATGTTAACCACTAAGCCACCGTGCTCCCGTAACTAAATCTTTTAACATTTAATAGGTTAATAAATGACTCAATTCTAATTTCCCAATTATTGTAACGCTACACACAATTTTATAATTACACATATTTGCACTCATTACAAAATTTCCATATGGCAACACAGACAAAATGATTCATGGACAAATCTTTTGGAAAAGTTTAATGAATTATAATTACTGAAGTGATTATCCTTCCTGAGTCTATTAAAAAACATCAAAAATGATCAATTGTACATAGCTGATTAATACTCATACATCAAAGTATGTTATGTATTAGGAATTTACTTGTAAAATGACAGATTTTTCAGCGAAATCAATGAAACAAGCGATCATGCACAGTACGAATATCCTTCAAATGAACTGAAACTCTCTCAAGATTGTGTTTGTATTATAACTTTCAAAGACATACTGCTCTGTGACGGTTCTGCCAATGTGGCCTTGAAAGCATGGGTTTAAAAAATCAGAAAACCATATAGATATCCACATTGCCCACAAAGGCTCTGTTGGCCTTTTGCAAGCCCTGGACAAGGAGAGTCACACACTTAGGCCCATAGCAGCACTTGAGTACTCACCACTAAGTGGTCCCAAAGAGTACCATCCAAAAAGGGCAGGACAACCTGTCATACCCTAACCGATCGGCTTCTGCACAACATACTTTATCTTTCAGAGAAAGGATGGTTGTTTGGTCTGATTCTAGAAAAAAAGGATCAAATATTTCCTAAAATAAATACTCACTCCCTCTCCATACACTAGCCATATCCAAATGCAATAATTTAATAAGCATCATTTTAGCATAAGTTTGGTTTACACTCGGGAAAATGCAAAATACTTATTTTCAAGCTCTCGCTGGCCCAAAACATTGTTGTTGTTGTTGTTTTTTTTTGTGATTTTCCTTCCCATGCCATGCATTCCATTTTAAGGTTTAGCCTCTTTGTTCACTAGCATTGATCCAAATATCATGCCTGATGACCAGATACATTGTGCCATTCAACCTCCCCACATTAATTAATTCACACAATCAATCAGACTAAATTCTGTCTGGTCCATAAGTTATTCCTCTATGTGTTGCTTCATACTGTTTCATTAAGATGGCATGGCAATCAAATACAACAAATTATTAAGTTCTCTTCAACTTGCATGGGAGTTCTCTAATTTGGCCCATCTACATTCAGCCTCACTAAAGCATGCACCCAGGAGAGTAGCATCCCAGATCTAAATAGATTTTGACCGGGTGCAGGTGGTCGTCTTTGCAGATGCCAAGTCAAAGCATTGCTGATTGTCCTATAAAGGCCAACCTGGACAGCCTGCTTGGACAGGATGTACTGGCCCATGACTATCCTCACATGTTACTTTATGGCTTGCCACCTCCACTGCTGATTCTGGCCTCAATGCACAGAATTCAGCAACCAGTCCACAGACCATGGTTTGTTACTTTTGCTAGTGTACAGAAAACCCTTGGTGATAGTCAACAACAAGATCTGCCATCCCAAATAAACAAAAGCTGAACAGGCTGGAAATCTGAGCCAGCATACATGCACATGCACATGCACAGACAATGGACTGCAAAGGTAATCAGTCCAAGGGCCTCTTTAGGGGTTCAAAAAGAGAGGATTAAAGCAAAACTGTATTGAAATTGAGCTAAATGTGTGAAATCATAGTGGTGTGAAACATCTCTTGAGAAGGAAACAAATGCTTGGCTGAAGAAAACTAATTGTGCCACTCATCGACTATGTGAATTAAGAATTAAGGAAAAAAATAAATTACTGACTCATTGTAAAGCAACAAATTTCACATCATTATTACTTTTAGTTTACTGTTTCACTTTAAAAATTAGACCTGGCTGCTGATAACTAACCAGCGTTTCCTTTGACACAAACAGCATTAAACAACTTAAAGGTAAAAGATGAAACATTATTTAAAGAGTCATCTTAATACTGCTGTTTTTTGTGGATTTGCAAACCATCTCTCTCCCACACTAATGGCAGTGTGACACATCAATTTTCTGTATTAAAAAAAAAAAAAAACACCCAATGAAAGCTCTAAAGAAATCTTTGTCTAAAATGGTAATAAGTCTTTACTGGAAGCTAACATGATGACCAAATGAAACATTTTACATATACAGTATAAGCGCAGTATGGAGAAATATGTATTTTGTGTGGTTATCTTGCATGCTATAAAGAGTTAAACCGTCCTTTGACTCTGGGCATAGTATAAATCACTGAGAGCATTTAAATCAAGAAAGACTGTGTTGGAGGAGGCAGAAGGTGGAAAGCTTCCAAGAACATTCTTTAACGGACGACACAATAATGAAACAATGAGGCTAAAGGAAAATAAACATTCTGAATGCTTCATTACCTGGCAATGAGAATGGCTAGAGAAAGGTACATGCAAATCCCTTCTGAATAGCAGGAGCTTATACAAGCAAAGCTGTTCACCAGCAAGACCAGCATTACGTAAGCTGTTTGTCTGTTGCAAGAAAGCCACCAGAGCAACAAACTTGAGGTCTATTGTGGAGTTCACAACAGACAATCCTACAGTAGATGCCTTACTTCTGGTTGGAGTTCTCATCACTGGAAAATTACTCGCTGATGCTTAGGATCGTCCTATATGGACAGACTAGAGAGCAATGAGATTACTGTGGATGGTACCAAAATGAAACCATAAAGAAAGTAGATGTTCTTCCTTGGATAGACTGGGACTGCGAGTACCACAAACCATTTCTCAATCACTGAACAATTGATAACCAACAAAATGGACAAATTCTTAAATTACTTACAAAGTAATACAATTCTGAGTTTACTTTTTGACTATATAGTTTACAGTCTAACTCTTTGGTGTGTCCCAGATAAAGATCGGTTCCAGATGAAAATATTTGGTTCCTCTAAAATATTCTTCATGTTGTTTCACCTTTTTTGTGACATCTGCTTTGTGACAGATAAAAGCACTATACAAATAAAACTGAATAAACTCTGACAGACAGACCAAGGGCAGACATGTAGAGTTCTTTATATAAGATTTAGTATTGCAAATAGGGGGAGAGAGAGAGAGAGAGAGAGAGAGAGAGAGAGAGAGAGAGAGAGAGAGAGAGAGAGAGAGAAACAAACTCCCTCAGACATATTCCCATATGTGAACTTTTATAGTTTCTGCTGTTATGGCAAACTTGCAGCTCAAAAGATGAGTTTATTTACTCAGTCCAAACAATCAGACCATCATATGTACCGTATTTTTTTGCACTATAAAGCGCACCAAATTATAAAGCGTAGTCTCAATTACGGGCTCTATTTCTGTACTTAACCCATACATAAGGCGCACCGTATTATGGGACGCATGCTAAAACATACGATCTACACAAAAAAGGTAACAGAAGCAAAACAGTGAGTTTAGTACTTAGTTTAGAACTTTATTCTACTATTTAACAATACACACACATTATTTTTTAATCAATCTTCTCCAACAAATCCATCAAAGTCCTCATCTACTGTGTCTTCTTAACTTGGCGCAGTACATTTTCTTGCTTCCTCCACTTCCGAACCATAGATTCATTGATGTTGAATTCTATCGCAGCTGCTCTACTCCCATTTACAACCGTGTAACTGATAGTCTGTAGCTTGAATTGTGTCTTGTAAGCATGTCTCTTCACTGGTGCCATTTTCCGGGGTCTTTAGACAAACAATTTTCTTCTTCTTCTTCTTCTTCTTCTTCTTCTTCTTCTTCTTCTTCTTCTTCTTCTTCTGATTTTTATTGGTGGATGGCAAACAAACTTAAGGTGCATTTAAAAACAAATGTTGTTTTGCAACATACCGGTAGTATACCTACTGGAGGCATGGTGGAGGTAGAAGTACGTACTGTACGTATTACGTAATGTTCTCTGAATGGTTTATCGCTTCCAGCATACGTAGTGTATGTATTACGTCCCTGTGTCAGCGGGAAATGCTCGGACAGTCGATCAAGCAGAGCGCTTACCAAAGTTGCACAACATTTTTACAGATTTTTGGAACTCCGTGCACACATAAGACGACACTTTCCTGTATCAGGAGAGTGGTTTGTAGCCTTCTGTGATTAATCTGATTGTAATCCAAAAAATCTGATTAACCAAAACTGGAAGCATGTTAACAATGTTCAGGTGTTTCAGAAAATTGTTTACAACTTGGAAAAACATAAATAAGTTAATACTTTTTATAACCGTTTCCTTAACAGCTTACGCTTTTTTAAATTATGTAACAAAGGAGACTCAAAGCCCAGCTCACTACAAACGTATTCCCTTCCAATGCACACCAAAATAGTGAAGTCTAAAATTAGAGTGGTGAGGCTTTTTTTGTTCAAGGCCATTTCAAGTCAATTAAAAATAGTCATGCTTAGGTTTAGATAGTGAATCTTTAAAAAAAAAGGCATGAGTCAGACAATCAAGAAGATGGAGAAGAAGAAGAAGAAGAAGAAGAAGAAGAAGAAGAAGAAGAAGAAGAAGAAGAAGAAGAAGAAGAAGAAGAAGAAGAAAAATAAGCAAAACACAAATAGGCAAAACAATATTTTACAAGGGTTTATACAGATTTCTGACTTACCCGGGAATTGAAACTAGAGGTGAGTCAGGAATTGTGTCGGTATTCAGGAGACAGTGACCTCCACTGGTGGGGCAGGGTATCTTTGAGGTTGCTGTGATGCATTTTCTATTTTTTTAAAAATTACAACCAATGTTATTTGTTGATTGTAAGCACATTAGGAACATAAGAGTCTTCTTTTGGAATCAAGAATGTCCTTGTAAACATCCTAAAAACAGGCTGATGTGCAGCGATCAAGGATCATTTCTCTAAGGATAAAGTCATAATCGTACACATGAGGAAGGTAACCTGCATTAACTTTCAGTACACCAGGTGTGTATGCTCTTTTTTAAATTCTGATACATTCACAGGGTACAACCTTGCCATTGTGAGCACCGATCCTATTCCAATTTCAGAAACGTCCACCTCGATGATGAATTGGAGGGCAGGCTCAGGATACCCGAGCAGCGGGGCAGTAGTAAAATGTTTTCAAAGACTGTAATGCTTGAATGGCAGTCTGAGATCAGTCTAGTTTGTGAGGCTATGCTCTGAGGAGAAATGTCATAGTAGCATCAATTACAAGAACCCTGAACTTCTCCTTTTACACACAACAAATCGCATCAGGTTTTCCATACACAGCGAGAGATTCTGCAAGAACAGAAGACAAAAAAACAGAGACAAAAAAATAAGTGATAAAATCTAGCCCAATCATATTGTATATCAGATCATCTGTCAGTAAACAATGTGTCATTAAATGAAAGAGGGAGAGAGAGAGACAGAGAGAGATAGAGAGAGACAGAGAGAGAGAGAGAGAGAGAGAGAGAGAGAGAGAGAGAGAGAAAGAAAGACTACATTTAACAACCAGAACAAACAATAAGCCTTATGTTCTATGTGAATATTATTACTATTGTTATTCGTCCTTTTTTATCTCTTTCTTGATCTTTCCATGTTCACTACTGATACTAAAACATCGTAGACAATACAGTCATACTAATAAATCTCATTGAATTAAATTGAACTGAAAAATTGAGAGAGTGAGAGAACACTACCTTTCCAACCATATGCCATCTAACAAGTCCATGACTAATGAGGGGGAGGCTGATATGGATGAATTGTTCATTAATTAATACCAATTTCTGCTTTCCGTTCCACTTGTTTCATTGTACTGAATGGACTATAAACACCCATTCACTCACTAATCACAGAACACTACAATTCCCAAGACATTGCAGTGTGTGTGGCTTCATTCATGATGACCTTAATAGAGGTATGACATGTTAAATTGAGTTGTTCCAGTAGAGTTTAAATTACTAAGTCATGAGGAACTTCCAGATGATTGATACACCACTGACAGCCTACACATACTATATTCATACTGCCACAGAATGGCAGCCCAACCTAGATATGACAATATCTGAGCCATGATACTGAAATGCCGCAAAAGTCTTATTGTCCTAGATTCTAAATGCCATTCCTATCTATAATCCAGGTTGCTATATTTGTGTGTAAAAAAGCAGCCTAGTGGCCGTGATTAAAGAACTCAATATACGGTGCTTAAAAACCTTATGAACTGTTTTTGAATACCAAAATTATATGTCATAACCCAATGTACTGGAATATTTACAATACATTATAGTGACACAGTGACATATTAGCAGGTAGCATTAATGCCTCACCATTTCAGTGTCTGTGGCTCAGTAAATTCTGCTTAGAAACATCCAGATGTGAGGGTTTATATGAAATGTGATGAAAGTTATTCTGTACTAAAAATATATGACCGAATATGTGCTGCTGTACTAAAGTTTGTGAGTGCAGGTGTAGCAGTAATATCTTAAGGCTAGTAATGGAAGATCAGGGGAAAGCAGCGGCAGCTAGGTGGACCTGGGACTCAAACTCACAGCCTTCCATTTGGTAGTGCATGCAAATAGTTTTGTTTGGATGTTTGAATATTCTTCAAAAAATTATTTTGATCTGTGATTTTATTTTTAACAGAATTTGGCCTATATGATTATTATTGTACTTCGGCTGATCCATTTTGGGTGTCGCCACAACAGATCATCCAATTTGATTTTTGGCACAAGTTCCTTTCATTAAATCCTCTCATTTATTTCTTCCCTTGGGACTGGCACTGAGAATTATCTTCTCCATGACTGGGTTTGTTCTCTTCCCTGGAATCAAACCTGGGCCATAGCAGTGAGAACTTTATTTGCTAAACATTTAATGAATCTGTCTGTATTATTTTCGAATATTAATTACACTACAACCATTTATAACAGAGATTTCAGGAGAGAATAACTCTCCAACTCTCCAGAACCTAATAAGACCAAAAACAGTTGTTTAACAGTGTACAAACCCTACACGGCCACAAAAGACAATCTCTGAAAAATCTTGAGAATGAAACAATGAAACTTGAGTATAAGCATTTGGCTCTCAGTGCTCACAGGAAATTGTGACCATATTGAGGCTGTCAAGACTAAAAGAGTTACAGTGATTTGCTGTGTAACAGCACAGTGGGATCTGATCCAGTTGTGCATTCAGAGCATGGCAAAGATTCTCCTTCCAAGCTCTTATTTAGTCGGATGCACACAAAATACAACAACAACAAAAATAAAACACACCATCAGAGACAGTGCAGCATGCTTTGCTAAGCCTGTGGTTTTAAAATCAGACCCAGTAGAGAGTTGCAGGCATGAATATAGATTCTAGGTTTATCTCTTGATCAATGGACACAGAAAGTGGTTAAAAATGTGCATTGAAAATTCAGAACCCACTTTTCCTGGAGGAGCAACCGATCTTCATCAAATGACTATGTGACCGGCTTCTGGTAGAATTTTATAAATCTTTCCAGCCACTGATTGGTACAGAATTATTATAGAACATTGAATAACCTTTTTGTGGTTTAACAGCGATCAAGCTGTAAAAGAGCAGTTTGGCCCATCTTACACAAGACAGGTGACCGCCATGAACTTGATACCTGGACACCCATCTTGCTGCCATGTCGTGACTATAAGTAGAGTAGCACTACTGAATACTAATCAGGTCAGTGATAGTCCAGTTTCAGATGTCCTTTATTTAGGATAATTTGGATTTCCAGGTAAAGCTTTTGACATGGTTAAGCATAAGTATTTGTAGAAGACTCTAACAGAGTTCCTGCTCATCCCAGCTCTACACTCCAATAGTGCTCATTTTTGTCTTCTTAGGGGAATTGTGCAGCCAGTCTAGGAAGATATGCAATAGCAGCAGAGTTTAGACAGATTACAATATGTATAGTTAATAAAGTAGTAGTATAGTAATAATAAACTAATTTTAGGTATTTGAATGAATTATATCATCAGATGAAGCAAACAATCAGCTTCATTGAGCCCATCTAAAGATCATTCTCTTGAATGGAGTGTCAGAATGAAGATGGCAAAAACACTCCTGATGGTACGCTAGTCGATCACAGGACATAATGCATATGCATTCACCCCCAGGGGCAATTTATATCAAGCTTAGCCACTTGAACAAGTGTCATATTTGATTCATGGAGGAAACCAGAGAACCTAGAGTAAAGCCATATAGACAGTGAGAACATTCAAACCGACAAGGAGTTATATTTGTAAACTAACTGGTAGCAACATCCCCATGGCAAAACTTAGCTCTTTTCGGAAGAGATGATTTCAAATAGCCATTGTCCAGCATCCATATTTTTTTCTAAAGAAGATGAAGGAAAAGGACAGGTCAAGGACTAAACCATTTACAGTTGCAGCCTTTCATCTCCAGACCTTGCAGATACTTCTCACTAGGCCAGACAATGTGATACTAAGACCATTAGCTCTACTTCAGAAGCTGGAATGTCTGGCTATAGATTTATCTCCCCATAATGCTAGCATCTTTTCCTTTCTTTTTATTCCACTTTACTTTTTAAAGTACCCTGTTTCTTAAGATTCAGGGGACAAGAAACAGCCTCTCGATACTAACTCTTGAAATAGTCAATAATAAAAAAGCTAGACTGGATGTGAATAACAAGAGCAGACTGAATCATTCTACAGAGAAAAGTCTTTTCAACAGTGAGCTTTGAAGGACTTTGTGGACTTAGTTGACCACAAACTTTTTCACCTCCTAAACAGTTCCTTGACAATCATCATACGCCGACCACAAACGGTTTAACATTTGCTTACATTTTTCAAATCAACGTCCCCAACATTCTAAGAAACCATATACACTTATTACAATTATTCACTTTATTATACAATCTGTTTTAAATGAATAAATAACGTATTTGCAATGATTAAAAATGAAGAGTATTCCTTTCATCCTGTTCTCGATACATCAAACACCATCAGCAAGCAACAGTGCAGACGAAATCTCACACTGTAAAAAATAAAAGGTTGACTCAACTTAAAATTTCAAGGCAACTTGCTGCACAGATTTTTGGAGTTTACTCAACTTTTGAAAAAGTTGTTCACTCAACTAAAATCTCTGAGTAAAGTCAAAGGTCTCTTTCTGTTCAGCTAACTCAGTTTTGTTAGTTAAATAGACTTAATTCCTTTTTGACACAACTCAATAAATTATGTTATGTGAATTTTTTTTCTGTGAGTTCATTAGACAATTATGTTATGTTCTAGTTTGCATTTACACAGTATTATACAATAAATACAATAAAAACTAAATGCATGCTTCAAGATTTGTTTATTTTTCTGAACTTTCAAAGAAATACAAACAAGGTCAAATAATAATCATACTTCCTAACAGAAAAAAATAAATAAAAAATATATATATAAATGACAGTCAATATAATAAAAATAAAGAAACCCTGGAAAAATGCCAAAAACAATAATAATAATAATTAAAAACATAAAAAATAAAGATAAATGTATCAACTTTAACCTTTTAACATGTCTAACAATTCTCAGCAATAGTACCCTTGCGGAGCAAAAAAAAAGTGCGCATAACGTGCATAACACCAAAAAACTAAAATAATTATGGCATTAAACAGTCTTAAAACATCAAACATATTAACAAGTTCACAGTTCAACAGTCTTTCACATTTTAACATTAAGATCAACTTCAAAGATTTTTAAAGACTCTGACATGATTTTAACTTTCACAGCAAGAGTTTTGTTTTAAAGGACTGTACTCTCGCAGAGCAGTGAGTGCCCATGTCCAGAAACACCTTCTCAATCACCTCAAAAGTATATTTGCGTTCTTTGGGGTATTCGAAATCCAAGGCAAAGACAAGGCCAAACAGGTATGACACAGCAGATGGAAGGTCTGAAATGTCCTTCAGAACAATTGCCTCCTCCAAAACAACAGCAAAGTTTGAAAAGATCCGCAATGCCATTTTTATCCCTCTGGTCTGTCTGTCTGCTGGAGATGTGTCCTAATGAAACAACAAATACATTATTAATCAGCTGATCTCAGTTTTGTACCTTTTTAAAAAAAGATAAAAAACAGCCAAATACAATAAACAGTAAAATACACATTCACACCACTTAGCATCTGTAAATTGTTGCATTGTGAGAGACACCAGATCTGAAGGAAAGACTTTTTGGCTTAGCTGGGACAAGAACAAGAGACCTTATGATGCGAGGAGTGTTTCCCAATGAGCCACAAACACGTTGAAAAGACGTCTTCTGTCTAAGGTTATGTGCCAGTACGTTGTCAGACTTTATATCTGCAGAAGAATTAATGAAACACACACACCAGACATTTTCTGAAAAGTGCAAAAGGATCTTCATGGAGAAACAAAGGGAAACCTTCCAGAACTGCTTGCTTTCGATGATTCACAATATTTGAGGTCTGAAAAATGGCACAAAAATGATTGATAAAACAAAACACACAAGAATTATTGATAAAAAGATCTTTGTAGCAATGGGTTAGCAGTGTCTAATTCAGCATTCAGTTTCATCAGCCCATGTTCACTTGAAAAATACACAATAATTTTCCCACCTGAAAACAAAAAGGGGCTCTGATAAATCGTACAGTTTAGAGGTTACACATGGTTGTCATTAAAGTTACCTGTTGATCAAGCCTGTTAAGATCTTCCATCTGTTTTCCGAAAGCCCCCTGTCTTGCTATGTACAACTTCAGAAGTTGTGGTGTATGTTGGTGTAACGATGATCTGAATGTATCAAGGAGATCCACGTTGGTGATGCGTTTGAACTCATAACCAATCTGATGAGACCAAAAAAGGTTATAGCAATAAAACAATTAACAAACATTAATTGTCTAGGGACTCTATCTGACTCTAGGGACATGGAATGTCACCTCGCTGGGGGGGGAAGGAGCCTGAGCTAGTGCGGGAGGTTGAGAGATACTGACTAGAGATAGTTGGGCTCGCCTCCACGCACAGCTTGGGCTCTGAAACCCAACTCCTTCGAGAGAGGCTGGACTCCCTACTACTCTGGAGTTGCCCTCGGTGAGAGGCGGCGGGCTGGTGTGGGCTTGCTCATAGCCCCCCAGCTCAGCAGACATGTGTTGGACCCCGGTGAACGAGAGGGTCGTTTCCCTGCGCCTCCGGGTCGGGGAGAGGTCTCTCACTGTTATTTGTGCTTATGGGCCAAATGGCAGTGTAGAGTACCCAACCTTCTTGGCGTCTCTGGTAGGGGTGCTAGAAAGTGCCCCGACTGGGGACTCCGTCGTTCTACTGGGGGACTTCAACGCTCACGTGGGCAGCGACAGTGACACCTGGAGGGGCGTGATTGTGAGGAACGGCCCCCCGAACTGAACCCGAGTGGTGTTCTGTTATTGGATTTCTGTGCTAGTCACAGTTTGTCCATAACAAACACCATGTTCAAGCATAAGGGTGTCCATCAGTACACATGGCACCAGGACACCCTAGGTCGGAAGTCGATGATCGACTTTGTGGTTGTTCGGAAGTAAGGGATGCCGTCAAGCTGAAGAAGGAGTCCTATCGAGCCTGGTTGGCTCAGGGGACTCCGGAGGCAGCTGATAGTTACCGGAGGGCCAAGCGAGCTTCAGCCCGGGTGGTTGCAGAGGCAAAAACTCGGGTCTGGGAGGAGTTTGGTGAGGCCATGGAGAAGGACTATCGGTTGGCCTCGAAGAAATTCTGGTAAACCGTCCGGCGTCTCAGGAGGGGGAAGCAGTGCCCTGCACTCACTGTTTACAGTGGGAGTGGGAATCTGCTGACTTCGACTGGTGGCATCCTCGGACGGTGGAAGGAGTACTTCGAGGATCTCCTCAACCCCACCAACATGTCTTCCATTGAGGAAGCAGAGGCGGAGGGCTCGGTTGTGGACTCGTCGATCCCCCAAGCTGAGGTCACTGAGGTACTTGAGAAGCTCCTCAGTGGCAAGGCACCGGGGGTGGATGAGATCCGCCCTGAGTACCTTAAGTCTCTGGATGTTGTGGGGCTGTCTTGGCTGACACGCCTCTGCAACATCGCGTGGCGGTTGGGGACAGTGCCTCTGGACTGGCAGACTGGGGTGGTGGTCCCTCTGTTTAAGAAGGGGGACCGGAGGGTGTGTTCCAACTATAGGGGGATCACACTCCTCAGCCTCGCCGGAAAAGTCTATGCCAGGGTACTGGAGAGGAGAATTCGGCCGATAGTCGAACCTTGGATTCAGGAGGAACAATGCGGGTTTCGTCCTGGTCGTGGAACACTGGACCATCTCTATACCCTCACCAGGTTGCTGGAGGGTTCATGGGAGCTTGCCCAACCAGTCCACATGTGTTTTGTGGATCTGGAGAAGGCATTTGACTGTGTCCCTCGTGATGACCTGTGTGCTCTGGGAGTATGGGGTCCGGGGCCCTCTGTTAAGGGCTGTCCGGTCCCTATATGACCGGAGCAGGAGTTTGGTTTGCATTGCCGGCAGTAAGTCAGACTTGTTCCCGGTCCATGTTGGACTCCGGCAGGGCTGCCCTTTGTCACCGGTCCTGTTCATTATTTATATGGACAGGATTTCTAGGCGCAGTCGGGGGCCGGAGGGAGTCAGTTTTGGGGACCACAGGATTTCGTCTCTGCTTTTTGCAGATGATGTTGTCCTGTTGGCTTCTTCAAATCAGGACCTTCAGCATGCACTGGGACGGTTTGCAGCCGAGTGTGAAGCGGCGGGGATGAGAATCAGCACCTCCAAGTCAGAGGCCATGGTTCTCAGTCGGAAAAGGGTGGCTTGCCCTCTTCAGGTTGGTGGAGAGTTCCTGCCTCAAGTGGAGGAGTTTAAGTATCTTCGGGTCCTGTTCACGAGTGAGGGAAGGATGGAGCGGGAGATCGACAGGCGGATTGCTGTATCTTCTGCAGTGATGCGGTCGATATACCGATCTGTTGTGGTGAAGAAAGATCTGAGCCGCAAGGCGAAGCTCTCTATTTACCAGTCGATCTACGTTCCTACCCTCACCTATGGTCATGAGCTTTGGGTCATGACCGAAAGGACAAGATCCCGGATACAGGCGGCCGAAATGAGTTTCCTCCGCAGGGTAGCTGGGCGCACCCTTAGAGATAGGGTGAGGAGCTCAGTCACTCGGGAGGAGCTCAGAGTAGAGCCGCTGCTCCTCCACATTGAGAGGGGTCAGCTGAGGTGGCTCGGTCATCTGTTTCGGATGCTTCCTGGACGCCTCCCTGGGGAGGTGTTCCGGGCATGTCCAACCGGGAGGAGGCCCCGGGGAAGACCTAGGACACGCTGGAGGGACTATGTCTCTCGGCTGGCCTGGGAACGCCTCGGTATACCCCCGGAAGAGCTGGAGGAAGTGTCTGGGGAGAGGGAAGTCTGGGCATCCCTGCTTAGACTGCTGCCCCCGTGACCCGGCCCCGGATAAGCGGTAGAAAATGGATGGATGGATGGAAGAACAAGACATTGGAGAACTTCGCGCCACATCCGCTCATTGAAATGGATTCATAAAAATGCTTACTTTAAACGATGAAGTTTGAGACGCCAGAGACAGGCTCCACGTGACCCGAGAAGTTCGGATAAGCGGTAGAAAATGAATGAATGAATGAATGAAAGTTTGAGGTGATCTTGTGCTGGCGCGATATCCACATGAGCTCCAGCAGTGTTTTCTGTGATGTAATAAACAACACGATTACATTCTGAGTTAAGACTATGTGACAAAACGCACATAAGTTACAATAACTGTGTTGAATATAGCCCGGATTTGAAAAGATTTTTGCAAGATATAAAACCGGGATTGAGACATATTTTCTCCTTGATTAGATCTTTCATAAAAACTCACTTTAAAATAAGCTTGTCCAGTGACATTACATTACTTAACTTCAGTTTCAAAATAAGATACTTACTTTAAGCGATGAAGTTTCAAAATGGCGCTATCATTCCACCTGAGCTCAACCGTCCAAATATACAGCGCGCATGCGCCAACCACCAAACCAACTTGTGTGCTTGTAAACTTGCACGTGTATATCTAATCAACAGTTAAAATTAAGTTGGTTAAACAATTTTTGAACCAACTTATTCCCACTTGTTAAGTCAACTTTTTTTTAGTTTTTTTTTGTCCAGTTAACAAACAAAAAAAAGTTATTTAAACTTTTTGCGAGTTTTTTTTTACAGTGCACAATGCTTCACTTATACACAGATGAGATTCATATATACAGTATATCTCATCATTCTCGCTAGAAGATTCTCTAAATCGTTCCGTGCCAAACAAATCAGATGTTGATTGAATCCACCCTATGCACTTCAGTCAAGATTGCACTGAGTGAGATTAATAACATTAGAGAAAGAAACTGCTTGATTTTTACCGCTCAGCAGACAAAACACCACAATTACATTTAAAAGTTTCAAGAATCCAAACCTTGTGTCTGCAGAGTCAATTCAGTTTATGAATGAACCATTACTAATAAATCCAGTAAGTATAATCAAATAGTGTGAGGAGCTAAATAATTAGCCAATTATTCATCAGTCCATCTATTTTCTGTAGCACTTATCCTACACAGGCTTGCAGAGAACTTGGAGTCCATACCAGATGATTTGGGGCACAAATAATAATAATAATAATAATAATAATAATAATAATAATAATAATAATAATAATAATAAATAATAATAATAATAAAATGTACTATTAATAAATACAATTATTATTTATTTTTTTTAATGAGAGGGGTTGTGGGAGTTTTATGCTGTATTGGAAATTACTGAAAAATATAAATAAATAAAGACTACATTTCCACAATTATGTGTGCCTATGTGTATGTAGTCTTTATTAAAAAAAAGTTTTTGCAAGTTGCTGTGCTATTAAATGTACAAGACATTTTTGGAAAACTTTGACCTTGAAAATCTTCCAATATACAGCATCAATAATTTATCTGTATTTTCCATTTTATTGTCGTAAGAAGTTATCTTCGTTACTCATTTCGCAGTAGTAATCAGAAATCCACAGCAATGGGTGAAAGAGACAGAATGATGCAATGCCAGAGTTATATATATTTTAATAATTGCACTTTCTTGTGCCTGCATTATAATGGGAGGCTACAGACGGTGAAGGGATGCACTGGAGATAAAATAACGGTATGCAGGTAGTCAAATCATATAACTGGGCTCAGGTTAGCTTGGGAGTTAAGGCTGTGCTGGTGACCAGGAAATTGGCAGCACTGGGATTTGAACACAGACAGTAACGGAATTGGATGCTTAAAAATAGATCTTGGATTCTTAACTCTATGATTTACTATTGGATTGGATTTAAACTTTGGATGATTGAAATCGTATCTACATTCGGTCATTTCAAAATTACACATTGTCACATGTTCTGAAATATGAGGAGGAAGGAAAAAATGTTATTTGGGGAAAAAAGCTACAGAAATTTCTTGCTCCAATTGAAAAATACCTAAATTGTCCTTGCTATTTTTCGTTCAGTCTCCCATTTCATGAGTAATAGTACAAAAAAGTGGATGAAACTGCCTCAGTTTTTGAAATAGTCATATATAAACTATACTTTTCCACCATCAAGAATAAAAAGCAGGAGAACAGGAAGGAGCCGAGAGCTCTACATAAAAGCTGTAAGCAGCGGTGTGGAAAGACGAGTGGATGTTTGAGTCATCCTGTAAGAGTAAAGGCATCTTTACTAAGCGCATTATAACTCTGAACCATGACATGGCTTCAAGCCAAGCAGAACATGGTCACAAGCAGACAGAGATAGAGTTCAGACTTTCACACTTCTCTAGAGAAATTAGAGTTCTATAAGCACGCCTTTAGCTAAATATCCTTCCAGCATGTCCAGTAAGATATGAAGACCTCCTGTCCTGGTAGGTAAGGACACATTCTGTCACACTTCATGGAGATGCTCTTTCTAGAAACACGTGCTTGCAACTTCTTGTGACTGATTCAGTATGTGACATTAAAGGATTAAGGTAATGTCTGTAGATGTACTTGGCTTTAGAGACTCACAAAAGGCCAAAAATACATCATGCAACGGAAAAAATCTAAATATGTTACCATGTGACCAAGCAATGAAAAGTAACACTTATTAATTGATTATTAAATTCCCAACAATCTGCATTAAAGACCCCTAAATGAACATGTTTGTAATAATTAACTGTTCAAGTTTAGAACCAAGGCTAAAGCAAGTTCTATTATTTTGTGGTCCGGTCTTCATCAGTGATCATTTAATGAAATTAGTGTTGTGGTGAACTCGGAAATTGTGCAGACCCATTAGTTCCTCAAAAGCTCTTTGTATCTTCGTATCTTAATTCCAATCAACTGCAAACTGTTGTAGAAAGGACATTATTTACATTTATATTATTTCCTGTCCAGTGTCACCCAAATGAGGATGAGGTTCCATTCTGAGTCTGGTTCCTCTTAAGATTTCTTTCTCAAATCATCTCAGGGAGTTTTTCCTTACCACCATCACCTCTGGCTTGCTCGATAAAATATAATGTTCGAGATATATATAGGGACTTAATTTTAAACTTTTTATTTTGTTTCTATACTTATATAAAGCTGATTTGATACTGTGAGACTTGTTAAAAGTGCTGTACAAACAAATTTAACCGAATTTACAGTATATCTAAAAAACAGCATTTAGAAACTTTCTGTCAATTAATTTGTATTCATGTATTTTGATATTTACTTATTGATTGAATATAAATTCAACCAACATTTAAAGAGGGATTGTTGTGGATAGAGCTGCCTGGAGACTGTCATGCCTTCTTTGAGCCAATGTGTCAGTTAGCTGTATGTTCTGGTCTTTATCAGCAATCATTTGAAGACTTTGACATGAAAGAATTAGTGCTGTGTTCATGGTGAACTCAGAGTTTGCAATGATCCATTAAGTCCCCAGGAGCTCTTGGTTGCACTATTAAACTGTTGCACAAAAAACAAGATCTAAATTTATATTATTTCCTGTACACCCAATTGAGAATGGAAACATTATGGGGAAGAAACCCTCAAGGTTTCTCTCTCATATCCTTTCAGGGAGTTTTTCCTTTCTGCTGTCGTCTCTGGCTTGCCCATTAGGGATAGGGATAGATATATAGTATTTTAACATTTTTAAATTAATATTTTAAATTAATTTTAATCTTTAATTGTATGTATTATTTTACTTCTTTTTTTCATCTTCTTATATACTTCTTATATATCTGTATTTAGTCAGCATTTAGACAGGCAACAATTAACACATGGTGAATTACAGTTAAAATTATTTAGGGATCATTAATACTGAAATGTTCAGATATTTAATGTTAATTAATGCAGTAAATACTGTTAATATATTAAGGAAACATAACAAATCAGTACCCACATTTAATAAAGAAACCGCAGCACTTAATTCATTTTGTATTATGCAAAAGCTGCCACAGTCATCTAAATGTAACTGTAGGGTTCTTATCTATTGTATGCCTGAAAAACAGCGAAGAATGAAAAAGTAAAGAAAAATTAATCAGCCAGCAATGCAGAAACAATTCAAACTCTGGGAATAAACACAAATGAGCATCATTAATATTTGTGTTCAAACTCAGTGTGTTATGAATGGTTCAAAACTTTCAAACAGTTCTTTAAATTTAAAAAAATACAATAAGTAAAACACTTATATTATCAGTCATGTTTCTAGAACTTCAAATGTTTTAATGTTTAAATATGCATTTAGTGAACCTTTGATCGAAGAATAAGGAAAGCTCACATTATTCAGAATGAACAGATAGTGTTATTAAGCAATACAAATACAGGAGTTGCATTATTCATATTAGACTGAAATCATATGCAGGAAAGATTCCCAGGAGGAATAGAACTTACAAGACATAAGAGTTATGCAAGCAAGAAATTAAAAAGAAATTATTATTATTATTATTTTTTTTAAATCCATTTCAGTTTAGGTAACACCCACTTTGCAGGGTTAGCTCCCAGTGCTGGCCCAAATGGAAAGGGGCATCTGGCATAAATCCTGTGCCAAATCAAAAATGCAGACCAAAATATTCCTCTCTGGTAAAAAATAAAAAACCTTATGCAGATAATGAATTCAGAGATCATATTATTTTGGGAATCACAGCAATGGCACACGGTTCTAGTGTTGAACTGACCACTATAAATGTATACGGTTATCATTATGTATGCTACCACATATAGATGTCATGACAGTATTTGACCACCTATTGTCTTTTATTATACTTACAAATAAAAGTCTTTACAATTAAAGCAGATATATACACTATATTAAGTATTATGTATCTAAATATTACATATGTATTCATAAGCATTAAGGAATTTTTGAAAATGAAATTGTTAGGAGATAAAATTCTCCCATTCCCATTCCAAGTCTTTACATGATCTTGATGTGTAATGCTCTAGTACTGATTACATGTCATGATGCTCCCACCTCTATGCTACACTGTAGTGTTCAAGATCTTAAGCAAAACCTTTCCTTTACCAAACACTATGAGCTTAATAATCTCAAAATTGTTCTAATTTTTGTTTCAACTGACCAGAATAGATTGCATCAAAGGAGTTGAACTGTCTCCTATTTCATCAGTGGAGTTTTGTGTGAAGTGAGGGAATGGAGAAGATCGCTGTGCAGTTCTTCCCTCAGGCCATCAGACTCCACAACACAAGGGATCTGTGTGGTGGAAATGTTTAAGAGTATATAAACACTCCGCTGACATTCTACACACTGCAGTTTTAATGTTACGACTAATGCTACTACTACTTTAATGTAACACACCAATACATCTGGTACATCACTTTCCATTCTGTAATGTCTGTACATGATGTCATTTTATTTAGTTTATTAAATCTAGATTATTTATTATAGTTTTTCTATTATTTTCTTTTATTTATTTATTTATTTATTTATTTATTTATTTATTTATTTGTTTATTTATTTATTTTTTGCAACCTAAAATAATTTCATGGAATATTTACACATTTTTCACAGACAGATTAGGAAAAACGCTTTCCCTCCTTCCCATCTGCTTATGAAAATCTTTTTTTTTTTTTTTTTTTTAGAACAAACCCAAAAGCCATCATCAATTTGAATGGATTATGCAGTTTGCACTGAAAGTATATTAAATTAAAGAAAAATAAATAAATAAATAATAAGTGTCTGAATATGTTTCATTTTGCTCTATTATAATCTTCAATGCCCACATTTAATACAAGTGTCTGGCTTTTTCTCAGTATGTACAGTTAAAAACTTTAGTGCTTTGTCTTCAGTCTTAAAGATGCATGGTGTTAGATCATAGGAGCAGGTGGAGCTGGAGTTTACCAGGAGCAGGAATGTGACTCTTTTTTGACTCTTCATTCAATTCACATTCATCGGTTCTTCTTGTTCATGATATTTTCCTAGACAGCGGCTTCTGCATTTTGTATATATTTGTTAGATACCAAATAAAAAATAAATTAAATAATAAATAAATAAAAAATAAAAAGATTTATTTATTTAATTGTTTAATTCTGTAAAGCTTCACTAATGTTAGAAATGTTCTCGTTAAAACTGCATAACAAATAAAGATTAACTTGAATGTGCTTCAACGGAGCGCTAAGCGGCAAGTTTTTAAAAATAATTAGCCATTGTATTAACTAGTCTTATAATGGAAGCCTTAGTTCAGTCTTAGACTTAGTTTAAAGGATTAATTATGGTTTATATTTCACACGAGTCAGATGATCCTGTTTCTAGCTGCACAATCATGTGTGTGGTTAGCTACTTAGCTAAAAATGTATAGGTTCACTTGTTCGTCATCGTGATCTGAAATGATTTCAGCTTGAAGGGACATTTAGGTGCAACCTTTTGTGAGATTATATTTTTTAATCATTTTCATGATGTATTTTTATTTATTTATTTATTTATTTATTTATTTATTTATTTATTCTCACTGTGTTTGTATCCACCTCACCTGGCTAACTTTAGCATCAGAAGCCTTTTATTTAGGGCTGTAAAGGAAGTTCAGGCTTGGAGGTTGTGTTATAACAGCTGTGTGTCATCATACAGTTTGGCAGAAAAAACAGACAGCATCTGACTGTGAAGAGTCTGGACTGTGACAGCCTGATGTGAAGCTCCTAGAAGCACAGTCATATCTGTCAAAGTAAATCTATTCTATTTCTCTGACGTGTTTATTTTTCTGTTTATATATCAGCTAATTAAAAAAATAAAGCAGCTAATTAATCTCTCACACACACATACAGACCAAAATGTACTCAAAATGTATGAGTAAGATTATAAAAAGTGTGTGTGTGTGTGTGTGTGTGTGTGTGTGTGTGTGTGTGTGTGTGTGTGTGTGTGTGTGTGTGTGTGTGTGTGTGTGTGTGTGTGTGTGTGCTAGATAGGGAAGGTTCTAGTCAGCATTCCTCTATTCCTACCTGCTTGTTCCCTAAATCATTTTACTGAAAATATACCTGAGAGGACAGAGAGATAGAGGAGTAATAAGGAGAGACAAGAGCTGAATAAACAGATGGATGGTAAACAGAGAGAGAAAGAAAGATGGAGGGAGAGAGAGGGGGGAAGAGGAAGTGCATGGACTCTGAAATGCGATAGCGACAACGGACACAGTTCATATACCCGATCATCCATCACCAATGACTGAACAATTTACACACAATAGGAGAGAGAGCGAGAGAGGGGGGGGGGGACTGAGGTATTAACAATAAAAAGGACAAACTAATAAATCTTTCATATAATTTTCAGAGCCTATGTGGTGCCTACAAATACAAAGGTTTTACAGAGGTGAAGATTTTCACTAATTTAACCAAGTGAACGGTTTAAAAGCAAACTCTCTCTCTCTCTCTCTCTCTACTGTCATTTATGTTTACTGTGACTGTGATTAGTTAAATGAATGGATGGATGGATGTTCTGGTTGGTTCAAAGTTTCCTAGAAAGCCAAATTAAAATCCCTTACACTAAGTATGAGATTATAAATTAATAAGGATATAATAAAAGATACTTGAATGAAGGTTTAAGGATTCTTACAGTGTGTGTGAGTGTGTGTCCAACTACATACAAGACTCACACCATCTTCCAAACCGTGTTCCTGTATGTTGTCTCTTTATCTTGGTGTCTGTCTTGAGCTCACAGTGTGTAATGATCTCTGGAAAATCCTCAGGCAGTGGTAAAGAACAGAAGTGATATTAACTGAACTGAGCATTAAAATCAGTGCATACTGTTATCAGTGTGAAATAGTCTGTGGAGTGCAGCTGGAACTGCATTATCTAGCAAGAGACAGTGTGTGAGTGTGTGTGTGTGTGTGAGAGAGAGAGAGAGAGAGAGAGAGAGAGAGAGAGAGAGAGAGAGAGAGAGAATTGTTTGAAAGTCATTCATTATCTAAATGTAAGGAATTCATTAAAAAGTGTAATGATTAGTGTGTAATTGTCACAGACAATGATTGAGAGAGTTAGACAGTCTTCAAGAGCGATTATAACTGTCAGTGTTTTGTGTGTGTACTAAATAAACAATACTCTACCTTCAGGTTAAAAAGGCCATGGAGACTTTGTTACACAAACACACACGCACACACACACAGACACACACACAAAGTAACAAAGCTTTTGCACAGAAAGTTTAGCAGTGTTTGTAGAGGTTTGATACATTCTACTGATATCTCATGCACCTGAAAATCTTGGTCTGGCATTTGCTTCAAGGTCACACTAGATCTGTTTGTGGCCCATTCCCTGCACCGAGCACTGAACATCCATCCATCCATCCATCCATCCATCCATCCATCCATCCTCTGTAACAATAAGCAGAATAAAACATTACAGAACATGCTCTTATAGGAAAATAACAGCAAGATTTTTCCCCCAATATATAATAAACTAAAAGATCTCAGAATTTCCCAGTGTAAAAAAATAAATAAATACCACACACACACAATTCTCTACCTTTCAATACTGTTTCAGTAACACTATAACAGCAGATGAATAATAATACACTAAAACCTGAATTTATATTTCAATATTAAGGTATGTTTTAATCCTAAAAAAAATTATATACAAAGCTGTGTGTGCCAAATATGTTAATCACTGGATTGTGCTGAATTACTTTATATAATTTACACTGATCCTTCTTATTGAATTCAGAAACACTTTATATGAATATAACTTGAGCATATGGACATCTAGCAGTACATCTTTGGCATTTTAGATCTCTTTACCTAACCCGAGTGGTCATTGTACTGTAACCCTTCAAAATGTTTGTTGTGTACAAGATATACAGTAGGTGCTTCCACCTCAACTCAAAATGCTTCCCACTCATTCAAGAAGTTCACTGCTGCCATCAATGTCTGTCAGTTATTTTCACTCCTGAAGTATTTACTGCACACTTGGCAGTTCACTGGCTACCGTGTGTTTGCTCTTGAAGAGAGGGAGTAATTATAACTAATTAACTCCTGTGCCCTCTCACAGTCTAATATATAATTCATGTGAATTGAATCTTAATAAGTCATGGGCTAAAGAGGAAAGGGCAGGGCCAAACACTGAGACCTTATGAAGCCCTCTAACATGACCCTGATCACATGGCTGCTGGGAATAAAACTGATTAGTAAAATGTAAAAAATTAAGACTCATTTGGAGCTGTAGTAGGTGGATGTGGCTCATTTAGCCTAAGGTTTAGTTTTGCAGGACCTATTTGCATCGTGTTTATGAAGTCATTTTCCAGCAGAGATGAAAATGATTCACTATTAATGGGGGATTACGAGAGTCGGGTGCCAGTGATCGTGTGCAAAGCAGCTCAGCTAATCTCAGTTCAGCTCTCTACCTCTATGTCACTATTTATTACAGCCAGAAATCCTTACAGCATGTAGGTGTGAGTGAGTGAGTGAGTGAGTGAGTGAGATTGTTAGTTAGATTATTAGTGAGTGAGTGATTGAGTGAGTGAGTGAGTGAGTGAGTGAGATTGTTAGTGAGATTATTAGTGAGTGAATGAGTGAGTGAGTGAGTGAGTGAGTGAGATTGTTAGTGAGATTATTAGTGAGTGAGTGAGTGAGATTGTTAGTGAGATTATTAGTGAGTGAGTGAGATTGTTAGTGACATTATTAGTGAGTGAGTGAGTGAGTGAGATTGTTAGTGAGATTATTAGTGAGTGAGTGAGATTGTTAGTGAGATTATTAGTGAGTGAGTGAGTGAGTGAGTGAGATTGTTAGTGAGATTATTAGTGAGTGAGTGAGTGAGTGAGTGAGATTGTTAGTGAGATTATTTGTGAGTGAGTGAGTGAGTGAGATTGTTAGTAAGATTATTAGTGAGTGAGTGAGTGAGTGAGTGAGATTGTTAGTGAGATTATTTGTGAGTGAGTGAGTGAGTGAGTGAGTGAGATTGTTAGTGAGATTATTTGTGAGTGAGTGAGTGAGTGAGTGAGATTGTTAGTAAGATTATTAGTGAGTGAGTGAGTGAGTGAGTGAGTGAGATTGTTAGTGACATTATTAGTGAGTGAGTGAGTGAGTGAGATTGTTAGTGACATTATTAGTGAGTGAGTGAGTGAGTGAGTGAGTGAGATTGTTAGTGAGATTATTAGTGAGTGAGTGAGTGAGTGAGTGAGTGAGATTGTTAGTGAGATTATTTGTGAGTGAGTGAGTGAGTGAGATTGTTAGTAAGATTATTAGTGAGTGAGTGAGTGAGTGAGTGAGTGAGTGAGATTGTTAGTGAGATTATTTGTGAGTGAGTGAGTGAGTGAGTGAGATTGTTAGTAAGATTATTAGTGAGTGAGTGAGTGAGTGAGTGAGATTGTTAGTGAGATTATTTGTGAGTGAGTGAGTGAGTGAGTGAGTGAGTGAGATTGTTAGTAAGATTATTAGTGAGTGAGTGAGTGAGTGAGTGAGTGAGTGAGAGAGATTGTTAGTGACATTATTAGTGAGTGAGTGAGTGAGTGAGTGAGTGAGATTGTTAGTGACATTATTAGTGAGTGAGTGAGTGAGTGAGTGAGTGAGTGAGATTGTTAGTGACATTATTAGTGAGTGAGTGAGTGAGTGAGTGAGATTGTTAGTGACATTATTAGTGAGTGAGTGAGTGAGTGAGTGAGATTGTTAGTGAGATTATTTGTGAGTGAGTGAGTGAGATTGTTAGTAAGATTATTAGTGAGTGAGTGAGTGAGTGAGTGAGTGAGTGAGTGAGATTGTTAGTTAGATTATTAGCGAGTGAGTGAGTGAGTGAGTGAGTGAGTGAGATTGTTAGTTAGATTATTAGTGAGTGAGTGAGTGAGTGAGTGAGTGAGTGAGTGAGATTGTTAGTGAGATTATTAGTGAGATTATTAGTGAGTGAGTGAGTGAGTGAGTGAGATTGTTAATGAGATTATTTGTGAGTGAGTGAGTGAGTGAGTGAGTGAGTGAGTGAGATTGTTAGTGAGATTATTAGTGAGTGAGTGAGTGAGTGAGTGAGTGAGATTATTTGTGAGTGAGTGAGTGAGTGAGTGAGATTGTTAGTTAGATTATTAGTGAGTGAGTGAGTGAGTGAGTGAGTGAGATTGTTAGTGAGATTATTTGTGAGTGAGTGAGTGAGTGAGATTGTTAGTGAGATTATTAGTGAGTGAGTGAGTGAGTGAGTGAGTGAGTGAGATTGTTAGTGAGATTATTTGTGAGTGAGTGAGTGAGTGAGTGAGATTGTTAGTGAGATTATTAGTGAGTGAGTGAGTGAGTGAGTGAGATTGTTAGTAAGATTATTAGTGAGTGAGTGAGTGAGTGAGATTGTTAGTAAGATTATTAGTGAGTGAGTGAGTGAGTGAGTGAGTGAGTGAGATTATTAGTGAGTGAGTGAGATTGTTAGTAAGATTATTAGTGAGTGAGTGAGTGAGTGAGATTGTTAGTAAGATTATTAGTGAGTGAGTGAGTGAGATTGTTAGTAAGATTATTAGTGAGTGAGTGAGTGAGTGAGTGAGATTGTTAGTTAGATTATTAGTGAGTGAGTGAGTGAGTGAGTGAGTGAGTGAGATTGTTAGTGAGATTATTTGTGAGTGAGTGAGTGAGTGAGTGAGTGAGTGAGTGAGATTGTTAGTAAGATTATTAGTGAGTGAGTGAGTGAGTGAGTGAGTGAGTGAGTGAGTGAGATTGTTAGTTAGATTATTAGTGAGTGAGTGAGTGAGTTTGTTAGTAAGATTATTAGTGAGTGAGTGAGTGAGTGAGATTGTTAGTTAGATTATTAGTGAGTGAGTGAGTGAGTGAGTGAGTGAGTGAGATTGTTAGTGAAATTATTAGTGAGTGAGTGAGTGAGTGAGTGAGTGAGTGAGTGAGTTTGTTAGTGAGATTATTAGTGAGTGAGTGAGTGAGTGAGTGAGTGAGTGAGTGAGTGAGTGAGATTGTTGGTAAGATTATTAGTGAGTGAGTGAGTGAGTGAGTGAGTGAGTGAGTGAGATTGTTGGTAAGATTATTAGTGAGTGAGTGAGTGAGTGAGTGAGTGAGTGAGTGAGTGAGTGAGTGAGTGAGATTGTTAGTGAGATTATTTGTGAGTGAGTGAGTGAGTGAGTGAGTGAGATTGTTAGTAAGATTATTAGTGAGTGAGTGAGTGAGTGAGTGAGTGAGATTGTTAGTTAGATTATTAGTGAGTGAGTGAGTGAGTGAGTGAGTGAGATTGTTAGTTAGATTATTAGTGAGTGAGTGAGTGAGTGAGTGAGTGAGTGAGTGAGTGAGTGAGTGAGTGAGATTGTTAGTGAGATTATTAGTGAGTGAGTGAGTGAGTGAGTGAGTGAGTGAGTGAGTGAGTGAGATTGTTAGTGAGATTATTAGTGAGTGAGTGAGTGAGTGAGTGAGTGAGATTGTTAGTGAGATTATTTGTGAGTGAGTGAGTGAGTGAGTGAGTGAGTGAGTGAGTGAGTGAGATTGTTAGTGAGATTATTAGTGAGTGAGTGAGTGAGTGAGTGAGATTGTTAGTGAGATTATTAGTGAGTGAGTGAGTGAGTGAGTGAGTGAGTGAGTGAGATTGTTAGTGAGATTATTAGTGAGTGAGTGAGTGAGTGAGTGAGATTGTTAGTAAGATTATTAGTGAGTGAGTGAGTGAGTGAGTGAGTGAGTGAGTGAGTGAGATTGTTAGTTAGATTATTAGTGAGTGAGTGAGTGAGTGAGTGAGATTGTTAGTGAGATTATTAGTGAGTGAGTGAGTGAGTGAGTGAGTGAGATTGTTAGTGAGATTATTTGTGAGTGAGTGAGTGAGTGAGTGAGATTGTTAGTAAGATTATTAGTGAGTGAGTGAGTGAGTGAGTGAGTGAGTGAGTGAGATTGTTAGTTAGATTATTAGTGAGTGAGTGAGTGAGTGAGTGAGTGAGTGAGTTTGTTAGTAAGATTATTAGTGAGTGAGTGAGTGAGTGAGTGAGTGAGATTGTTAGTTAGATTATTAGTGAGTGAGTGAGTGAGTGAGTGAGTGAGTGAGTAAGATTGTTAGTGAGATTATTAGTGAGTGAGTGAGTGAGTGAGTGAGTGAGTGAGTGAGTGAGTGAGTGAGTGAGATTGTTGGTAAGATTATTAGTGAGTGAGTGAGTGAGTGAGTGAGTGAGTGAGTGAGTGAGTGAGATTGTTAGTGAGATTATTAGTGAGTGAGATTGTTAGTGAGTGAGTGAGTGAGTGAGTGAGTGAGTGAGTGAGTGAGATTGTTGGTAAGATTATTAGTGAGTGAGTGAGTGAGTGAGTGAGTGAGATTGTTGGTAAGATTATTAGTGAGTGAGTGAGTGAGTGAGTGAGTGAGTGAGTGAGTGAGTGAGTGAGTGAGATTGTTAGTGAGATTATTAGTGAGTGAGTGAGTGAGTGAGTGAGTGAGTGAGTGAGATTGTTTGTGAGAGTATTAGTGAGTGAGTGAGTGAGTGAGTGAGTGAGTGAGTGAGATTGTTAGTGAGTGAGTGAGTGAGTGAGATTGTTAGTGAGTGAGTGAGTGAGTGAGTGAGATTGTTAGTGAGTGAGTGAGTGAGTGAGTGAGTGAGATTGTTAGTGAGTGAGTGAGTCAGTGAGTGTGTGAGTGAGTGAGTGAGATTGTTACTGAGTGAGTGAGTGAGTGAGTGAGTGAGTGAGTGAGTGAGTGAGTGAGTGAGTGAGTGAGATTGTTAGTGAGATTATTAGTGAGTGAGATTGTTAGTGAGTGAGTGAGTGAGTGAGTGAGTGAGTGAGATTGTTAGTGAGATTATTAGTGAGTGAGATTGTTAGTGAGTGAGTGAGTGAGTGAGTGAGATTGTTGGTAAGATTATTAGTGAGTGAGTGAGTGAGTGAGTGAGTGAGATTGTTGGTAAGATTATTAGTGAGTGAGTGAGTGAGTGAGTGAGTGAGTGAGTGAGATTGTTAGTGAGATTATTAGTGAGTGAGTGAGTGAGTGAGTGAGTGAGTGAGTGAGTGAGTGAGATTGTTTGTGAGAGTATTAGTGAGTGAGTGAGTGAGTGAGTGAGTGAGATTGTTAGTGAGTGAGTGAGTGAGTGAGTGAGATTGTTAGTGAGTGAGTGAGTGAGTGAGTGAGTGAGTGAGTGAGTGAGTGAGTGAGTGAGTGAGATTGTTAGTGAGTGAGTGAGTGAGTGAGTGAGTGAGTGTGTGAGTGAGTGAGTGAGATTGTTACTGAGTGAGTGAGTGAGTGAGTGAGTGTGTGAGTGAGTGAGTGAGATTGTTACTGAGTGAGTGAGATTGTTAGTGAGTGAGTGAGTGAGTGAGATTGTTAGTGAGTGAGTGAGATTGTTAGTGAGTGAGTGAGTGAGTGAGATTGTTAGTGAGTGAGTGAGATTGTTAGTGAGTGAGTGAGTGAGTGAGATTGTTAGTGAGTGAGTGAGTGAGTGAGTGAGTGAGTGAGTGAGTGAGTGAGTGAGTGAGTGAGTGAGTGTGTGACTCAGAGACCTGTGCTGTGGAGGTTTGTGAGTGAGTCTTGATCTCCAAAATGGCCGTTTACATCCAGACACTAAAACTGTGAGCTGGATAGTATGCCTCAAGGAATTTCACTAGTCCAGCTAGTCCAACCTCCAAACCTGAATGAGAGATATACAGTACAGTGAGTTTGTATATGATTACTTGGCTGGAATAAACTCTGGCAGAGATAGAGAACTATTACTATTAACTATTACACAAACACACACAGAGGGAAAGAAGAGACATGAAAGAAAGGTAATTTTTAAGAAATGTACCTTATCCTTAACTGTTATCCTTTTTTTGTTTCCTTTTATCCTTATAGCAGAATAAAGAAAGGGATGGAGAGAGAGATAGAGAGAGACATATTTACTTTTGAGACCCTGAGCATGCGAGTGAAATATCCTGACTCATCTTTCAGTCACACAGTTTAAACACATGCTGAGATGAAATGGAAATGTCCCGACTCACTCATGGCCAGACACGTCACACACTAACACATGCTGAGATTGACTCGGCAATGTCCTGACTCATTACACCACATACAGCACCCCGATTCTGATCCTTATCTCTTCCCTCAGTCTGGAAACCAAAGTGGGACAGATGTATGCACAATGTACTCATTTACTCTCATTTCCTAGTTCCCTTTGATTGGTTTCACCAGTTCCTCAATTCACCAGTTCCATTTTTATTACACTTTTTCCATGCCTGTGTTTAAAAAAACACACACACATGGTTTTGATCAATCGAAAAAAAAATTGAAGGCTCTTGAATAAGTTTGATTTGTTGTTTTTTTTTCCATTTATGCAGCAACCGGGCACTTGAAGCTGCTGCAGGGCAAAAACAGTGTGTGGCTTTTACTGGTGAAATGATCCTTTTTCTTTCCCGTTGCTCAGAAAGCTTTTAAACAAAAACAAATTTTCAAAAAAGCTACACAATTTTTTTTGCTTAGGTCTTTGCTCAGTGAATGCCAACTTAATAATGGATCCCCTGTTTATTTGCACCATGGATATAACATTGATGGCCCTGGAGGAGATCTGCTTACCCACGTCTGAGGAAAGTAGAATGTTTGCGTTTGATTATTTATTACTTCCCACTGAGAGCTGTTCAATCTGGGGCCACCTACATTCATTGGATGACAAGATTTTGACCCATAAGAGTCTCTGATTTTCTTACCTGCTACATCAGCCTGTCACAATATACAATTCAGCGGACATGTGCCACCTGTTTAGCCAAACTAATGGAGACGTGTTGACAAGGAATTGTCTGAGCTCCAAGTTTATATTGATGTTCGAGTACCATTTCTATGACCATTTCCAGGTCTTCATATTCAATTTATTCAATTTATTTGTATAGCGCTTTTAACAATTCCCATTGTCTCAAAGCAGCTTTACAGAAGTATGGAAACAGAAAAGAAGGGGGGGGGGATAAATATATAATAATAATCAGAGGAGAAAATCATTTTTATTAAAAAATAAATAAATGAATGTATACAATTAAAGTTTAAAATTAATAGAAAAAGATTATTAAAAATTTAAAATACTATATATCTATCCCTATCTCTAATGAGCAAGCCGGAGGCGACGGCGGCAAGGAAAAACTCTCTAAGATTATATGAGGAAGAAACCTTAAGAGGAACCAGGCTCAGAAGGGAACCAACCCATCCTCATTTGGGTGACACTCTACAGTAGATATTGTAAATGTAAATAATGTCCTTTCTACAACAGTTTATAATAGGGCAACCTGAGGAACTAACTGCTCATCGTAAACTCCCTTGCTGATAAAGACCGGACCACAGCTGACTGACACAACATTGGTTAAAAGAAGGCATGAAAATCTCTGGCCGGCTCCATACACAACAATCACATGAGACAATGGCTGACCATGTACAGTAGATCAATCCCTGGCACGGTTCCATATGGACATCACAGCCTTCTCTACCTGAGCCTGTAAAACAGTCATGACCGATGCAAACCCCAGAGTGATCCTTAACACATTAGTGACACACTACAGGGTTAGAATGAACATTACTACTGACAGACCTCCTTCATGGAGTAACCACAATTTCCAGTGCACACTCCAGAGTGCTCAGTGTGCTAGAAAAGTGTTCTGTATTAATGAATATAAACAGTCACACACAGTTAAAAGGCATGAACATACATTCTCTGCTTGGTGAAGTGTGTAGTGCTCAAAGGGCTGTTTGTTTTCTGACGTGCTTGATTATTTTTCCATTAGATAGAAAAATGAAGGGGGAAAACAGCATTCATTTTCAAACACTGTTCCACAAAGTGTGTGTGTTTAGCATGAAAAAATGAAGGAAATGAGGGATGCTAGTGATGCCAGTTGATAAATGGGGTGTGAGACAGAGAGGGAGATCATGGCGAAGATGAAAGTGATGTGTTGCCCTCCATAAAGGCTCGAGTAATCAAGCAGACTCTGTTTAACCAGGAAAATGGTTCTAGTGCACCGATGTACATGCACCACACACACAATTCATTTTTAATTGGCCAACCTCTGTTGTATTCCCAAAAAGTTTCAGAAGAGCAAACTGTATAACACGCTTCCTGGTGGAAGGAAGCGTGTTATACAGTTTGTTCTTTCGTCCATCTTTTGTCCTTCTCACCAACCATGAGAATAATTTTGTTTTGACAAGTGCTGGTGATAGAAATAGTGATAGCCATTTTAAACCCAGGTCTCCGCAACAAATCGACACATTACTTGCACTGAATTAAAAAGATTTACTTCCATTTTGAGTAGGGTTTAAATCCAACCAGCTTTTTAATCCGGTTCCTATAATCGTTACATGGAAATTTTCAGGGTACTTATCACAGGCAATATTTTAGGAATTTGGAAAGTATTTGGATGTACAGTATTTCTAAAATAAGAAACATATTTTAAATATACCCGTGACCTGAGAAGTTTGGATAAGCGGTAGAAAATGAATGAATGGAATGATATTTTAAATATTATAAAATAATTTTAATAATTTTAAATAAATTATATATATATTTAAATATTAAAAAAAACGTGTCATTGGGACAAAATTATTTCTCCCCCCAAATGTTTAGGGTGCCCCTGTGTATGCCGGCCACATTGGAGACAAAATGATCATCTGTCTGTCTATGTCTGTCTCTCTCTAAACTTTGCTGACTAACATTTCCAATAAACAGATAAACCTATAAAATGGTAAATGGTCCAGCTCATAGAATAACCTGAAAATTGGTCACCATTTTCTTTTACAGTTGCGAACACCAGCATCTTACTGTGTCTGTGTGTAGCATGATAAGGTTGGCAGCAGGGGAAGGCTAATCCTTGCCACGCTTGATAATCCCCATAACCCTGGGCACACACAGTCTCAGTGGATTTCCCCTATTTCCTTTGGCTGGCATTTCAAATCATATAGGTGTTTAGCATACACGTTATAGATCAGTGTGTGATTTTGAATGTGTCCCAATAAATATTTGCTGTCATTTTTATCACATCAAGATTGCAGAAGCTTTGTGAGAATAAAAGCAAAGTTTTTCCAGCTAAAAATACTATAGAAAGAACAGAAGAAAAAGAAAACCTGGAAGCGCCTCAAACACTGTTCGGTCATACAGCCTGCTCACTCCGTATAATCTAATGATATAGTTTACATTATATTTAGTAGTCACTGAGTGAAGTAGGAGATTATTTATGTATATATTCACATACATTATATATATATATATATATATATATATATATATATATATATATATATATATTTATATATATATATTTTTTTTTTTCATTCATTCATTCATTCATTTTCTACCGCTTATCCAAACTACCTCGGGTCACGGTGAGCCTATCTTATCTCAGGTTATCTCAGGCGTCATCGGGCATCAAGGCAGGATACACCCTGGACAGAGTGCCAACCCATCGCAGGGCACACACACACACACACACACACACACACACACACACACACACACACACACACACACACACACACACTCATTCACTCACGCAATCACACACTACAGACAATTTTCCAGAGATGCCAATCAACCTACCATGCATGTCTTTGGACCGGGGGAGGAAACCGGAATACCTGGAGGAAACCCCCGACGCACGGGGAGAACATGCAAACTCCACACACACAAGGCGGGAATCAAACCCCCAACCCTGGAGGTGTGAGGCCACCATGCCCCTATATACATACATATACATACATACATACACACACTGTGTGTGTATACATATAATATACATTACAACAAAACTCTTGTTTTAAATTTTTAGTTGTTTATTTGCACTTCAAATCTGTTACAATCAAATCTGCACTTGCAGCTGCCACCTCTACTACAGAACTGGAAAAAAAATTAAAATTAAAAAAAGAGAGAAATGTCACCCCTGTCACTTCTGTTCAGGTGATCATACACTGTGGAAGTAATTAATAAAAGAAATACATTTGTTAAGTAAATATCACGTTATCTCCCTCATGACTGCTAAGAAATGTAAATCATTTATACACATTGGCTTTAAAATAGGAATTTGGTGATACTATCTGAGAGCTGCTGACATTAGGAGAGTTAGTGTTACCATGGCAATAAAGCATTTTTGGCATCTCCAAAACATTTTATTTATTACATGCCTTATATTTAATACCCGTCTATACAAATTTTTTATTTAGTTAATCTATGCATAAATCTTATGTGACTAAACTTAAAAAATCAAAAAAGTTATGATAGCAAAGTTAAAAGCTTTAATATTTAAAGGTTTATTTAAACTACAGATAAGTTACAGCTTTTCCTCATCTGAGTGGTATAAACTTGGATTTTTTTTTAAATAATGAGATAAAAAGAGACAATTAAAAACAAAAGATAATGCCTGACAAACTCAATAAGCCTTAAAATTTCTTACTTTGATTTCATTATCTGAATGAAAAGGTAGTCTTCTGTAATATCAGGGTCTTCTGTATAATAATATTTAGTGTAATATCTTGTAGGTTTTTCTGGCTTTAGTATCATACTCTAAAGCTTCTCATTCTCATCAGCAGTCCTCACCTCCCTGCAGAATCTGATCCCATCCACAGTGTTTCAGATGCTCTTGTAAGACCCCCATTCACTTCATGACTTCCCCTGTAAATAACTCCATAACCTCCGGTTACATACTGACAAAGTGTTAGAAACATTTTACGACAAGCCAACACTGGACACTGCAGGTGTTAACAACCATTTGTTGAGCCAATTGTAGAGGAAGGAGAGAAATAATACAATTGCCTACAAGCAGTTCTCACTTTAGCAGCTCTAGGACATGGGCATTCAATCTTACCTTTAAAGTCAGAGTGACTGCAGGGATTCACTTCAGCAAACATTTCACTCTTCTGGTGAATTCCACTGGTGGTAGAATATTTAGAGAGAAAAATCAGTTTTAAACGTAGGATTGTTTACAGTATTGAAGCTTTAGGGAAATAAATGAGAGATGTGTGTGAAGGCAAAAGCCCCAGCATTAAAAGCTAGTTTATTGATTTGCATACATTAAGTTTATCACAAACCTATATATCCAAGTAAACCGATCTATATGATCTATTTATGTGATGCACATGCTAAAGCTACAGTTGATTAAAGTAAAAAGAAAAAAACAAGTATCAGCCACAGCAGGTTCTTTAGGTTTTAATCAGATTTAATCGGGCATGGATCCCTTGCAGCTGTTATTGACAAACTTTACTCTGCTATATAAGCCTCATTGTCAGTCCTTATCCAGATTAAAAGACTCCTGAGACTCATTTCATTCTCATGAGACACAGAAGAAGTCTTTCTACCCTGAGATATAGTCATATCAAGTGACATCATGCAGGCTTTTCACACGGCCCAAGGTCGAAGTCTTTTCACATTCCCCTACAAGACCAGATGCTTGCTTTTCAAAAATGGTTTTTCCATTTTCTGCCTTTACCTGCTCTGCTTTTCCAGTGTGTGTGTTTCCTATTACTGCTATGGTGGTGTCAAGTAACTTATCCACACAGTTTCAGCAATTCTGACAGCTTATCATCCAAAAGGGAATCCCTGAAAGAACGAGCTGTATATCCCTGGAGTTGTGTCTTGACATCAAATTCTTGTCATCTCCCCAGAGACCACACTGAACACACATCCGAACACACATGAAACCTTGATGTAGTTCTCTGGTCACTTTGCTGGTTCCCTTTCAGCGGGCTTCAGTCATTACTCTCCAGAGATGCTGCTCAATATCCTTGTCGTTTGGAGATTGGACTATAACGACTTGTTCCTGGCAGGTCTTCCCCTGTGCACCATCACCACTGATCCCGAACGCAGCTGTACATGTCGCACATTATTCCGCCACACTTGCACTTCATCCAAATGGTGTCTATCTGCTGAAATAACATTTAAAACACAGATTGATAACTAAATAGCTTTAAACTAATCGACTCCGCAACTACAAGCCATGTATCAATCCTTTGTTTATAGCACTTTATTAAGCCACAAGTACACCTCAAATACATTTCATTCCCTCAGGAAACATGGTAGATATGCATGAAGGCTCTTCTCTGTACTTGCATTAAAAAGTGATGGAATGAACTCAGCTTGAGTGTCTGAAGCACTAAACGATGGCTTTTAAATGAAGACTAAAGACTCACCTCTTCACCAATCGCTTAAACAAGCTAAAACTAAAATGACAGAACTAAGAACTTCTGTATTATCTTCTTAATCTAACAAGTTTTCTTTTAATGGCCTTTTTATTTTTAATTCTTTTAAAATTTCCTTTTGACTCTATTTTGACTATTTTTATAAAACAGCATTTCACTACATGTCAATAAATTAATCAAATTCATTGAATTTTAGATCAACTCCTCCGTGTGTGAGTGGGTGTGTGAGTGCGTGTGCACGACTGGCATCCTATATCGATGGTGTGCCCTGTCTTGTGCCCTGAGCCTCTGGGATTCACTCCAGGTTCCATGAGATCCAGTAGGAAAAGTAGTGTAGAGAATGAATGGCTGGATAAACTTTTCTGTAATGGGGTTGTGTTTTATTTTCATGTTTGTTTTTGGTTTTGGTGTGTTTGAGCCATTCTTTACATCAATATCACCGATATCTTTATCCAGACTGAATTAAACACACTTGGATTTGTTTTTTTGGTCAAGTGCAGGAGACAGTCACTGTTGTCTTCATCTATGTATGTGTCTTTTTCTCACAATGACGCAGAACTGATGTGAGCTAACTAAACCTTAAAGTTCAAAATATTCTTTTCATGCCAATACTTTCAACTTGTATCTCTCTCATTGTATGTGTTTCTCCTGGGCTCCTCAGGCATGAAATCAAACTACTTATTTTTCTGCCTTAAACAAAAGCACACAGAATTATTGGTGTTAATGTCAAGCTGCTTTGATGTAATAATATTTCTCTCCTGCATATCTGTAGGGATGAAGAGTAAAAGATTGCGGATGTGTGTGTGTGTGTGTGTGTGGGGGGGGGGGGGGGTTAAGAGAGGACACCTTTCTTCTTTAGAACAAGAGAAAGCAAGAAAGAATGTGAGAGTAGAGAGATGGGGAGAGCTGTGAGAGACACCCTAATCGCTATGTAGGATTTACTGCACTAACAGCGCTGCCCTTTTTCACTGCAACATAATTACTATTTCACATTTCATTACAGAATAAAACAAATAAAATGCCTGTGCGAATGGCGGTTGGGTGGAAGGCAGTTTCAGCTAAACGATGTAATGGGATTTCAAGGGATATGTTAACCATTAATGGGGAAACAAGGCCTCGGGACAAAAACTAGACAAGGGTGGAAGATGTTGCTCTCAAAAAAGCCTTTAAGAAGTGGCCATTATTTCAAGTTTCTGTTGAATTCCACTGATGTTATTAGAAAATTCATGGGTAAACATCAAGTTTAAATTTGAGAATGTTTGCAGAATTAAAGCTTTAAAGAGTGTTAAAGAGGTGTGTGAAAACAAAAGTAGAGGGATGACAAAACAAGCATCCTGTTTTGAGGTATATAACAACCTTGATATATACATACTGGAATAGCTTCCTATTATTTTATTTATTATTTCCCCATCAAAAAAGAAAAAAAAATAGCTTGTTGCAATAAGAGGTGGCTCAGTCTTGTACTGTATATGTCAGCAGTTGTACAAATAGATTTTTGGAAACCAATCTGTTTGAGCAGAGTGCTACACGTACTAATGCAGCATTTGAATATAACTTGGAATTTATCACCTCAGGCTATGGAGAGAAAGAAAAAAAATGCCCCTACTGAAAGTCTTAGCATCAAATCAACATGGCTGCCCAAACATCAACAGCAAAATAACACTTAGTTCATTTAAAACATTTTGTCTTGTTAAATCATTATTGACTCTGTAGTGCCCGATTTTGAGGAAAAAGAAGAAAAAATAAACTACATCAAACTCATGCACACATAATTATCTGCCTAGCTTCATGCTAACAAGACAAACAAGTAAGGAGGCCGAAAATAAATCCGAACTCGATTCCAAGCTCCTCCTTTCTCACTGCTACTTAACTATTTACACTAAGGGGAAATGGAAGCTAAATCTCACAGCCAACACCATCAGCATGGATTTAGAAGGGATTGTGGAAAATGTAGTAAAACAACTGAACATGTAGATGAATGATCAACAGTCTAAAAATAGTATATTCTGAATATCATTCCCAAATAAAATTATGTTGTTTTTTATGTGATAAATTACTATATTTTAGTAAACTTTAGCAAACTGTAGTAAACTGTAATATACTATAGAGTAACGTTTGGTGAAGGGTCGAAAGACGACATGTTGCAAGTATGCAGCTACAACTGGTATACTGCAGGTACAACTTCATGTTGGCTGCAATTAATTAGTATAAACCAGTTAATTAAGTCAGTGTTGTCATTATGCAGTTAGAAATGAATTGACAGACAGACAGACAGACAGACAGACAGACAGACAGACAGACAGACAGACAGACAGACAGACAGACAGACAGACAGACAGACAGATAGATAGATAGATAGATAGATAGATAGATAGATAGATATTATATATAGACATAGAGAGAGGCAGAGCTGTTCTAAGACAGTTTTCAAAAACATGCCCACTTAAATTTAAGTGCCATTTTCAATGCTACATAACAGCACTTAAAACATAACAGAGCATCACACACACACACACACACACACACACACACACACACACACACACACACACACACACACACACACACACTTACTTATTGAGAATCACAGCACATTTTATATAAAGCATTGGAAATCGATTCCTGACGACTGAAGCAGAACACCTACAGTAAATCAACCTTTATTGTATTCTATCATGTTCCATTTCACTACTACAGCTCAATTTCAGAACTACACCTCCCAGAATGCATAAGGGAAATCAAAAGTTTCACATTAACAGAACTAGAGGCTACATCACCGAGGAGTGATGAAATCCCAAACAGAAGAAAATTGGAGGTCAGTCTAATAAAACAGGGTGAATTACGTGTGGGTGGACATTCGTCTAATTAACGGTAAAATGTCTTTAACAAGCTTTAGAGAGGTGGATAGGGAGGGGTCTGTTGAGATAAAGTCGAAGAGAAGTAATAAAATGTTTCTGGAATTAAAGTGGCTCATGCCTACAGGGATGGAGAGGAAGAGTGAGAGCAAGATCTCTACTATGGTTGATCCCCCTCTCAACAACAGTGCAGACAGACTACACACACAAACACACACTTCTAATCATATACACATTGTGTGCATGACTTAGTAACACCCTTGAGTGCAGATTTTTCTGGGGTGCGGGGTGGGGGTGAGGGTGGGGGTAAATAATGGTCCCATTAAGCCTTGGTCCTTCATCTAAGCTGTAATTATAGCACATTTGCACTTTTATGCACAGTGGAAAATTATAAGCAGTATATCTGAAATTAAATTAAATTTCAATTGCTACACAATCTCACACTCACAAACACCTACACACAGATACACAGTTAAAACTGATTCTCCATTACTGAACAATTCGGCTACGCTCAATAAGCAATTTGTCATTAGCCTCAATTGTTCATATATCAGATCACACTGAAGGCTACACTGTGTACTATATCTGAAATGAAACCTCAAGAGGCAGTTTATCAAAGGACAGAGATGATGGAAATGGAAACGAGTAAGAGTAAGAGAGTATCTCTATATAAAATTAGCTCTGACAGGTAATTGCTGATGGAGTGAAAGAGACTTGAGTCATCTGGAAGGGTCTGGGATGCCCTCACATCTCTACACTCCCGATTCTCAGTGCTGTCAATGACTCCATTCTCATCTATCAAGTGATACATCAATACTGCTGCTTCGTACCATAACAAGGAGAGAAAAAGCATTGCGGCAGCTTGTCTCACAGCATTGTATTAGGTGTGTCAAAGGAGGTGATCTTACAAGTGATACATAATGAGAAGTTTTCTGGGGCAAAACAAATCAGTTGTGCCTTTACAAGGGTAAAGTGGTGTAATATGCCTTCCCCAAATACTCACACAGTAAAGTAGGCTTGCAAAAAAAAAGTAAGCTCTTATTCAGTTCTGCTGGAGTGGAGGACTGGGTCACACTGGGAATTACTGCTGCAAAACAGTCTTTTGTCTGTTATGTCTTTTTGTATTTTTCTAGTCAGTCTTCTTTAATTAGGACAGATACTGGGGCATTTGCTTAGCTTCTCCTACAGTTTTGAGTCTACAGAGAAAAGATCTGCTTCATCCTGGCCTAAAAATCTTGAACATTTTGATTTTACTGAAAATAAACTTTGATGTTTTGGCTCAACTGCTTTCTGCGACTACAGTCTGGCTCTAGTGCATCTGTTATTGCTTTCACATTTCATGGGTCTAAGCATTGAGATTATTGGAAATAAGTGGGGATCAGTGGAGAGGAATAGAGATAAGATGAGAGGACTGGTGATCATAGGAGATTAGTGAAGAATGGAGATGTCTCAGGATCAGTGGTGATGAGTGAAGGTGATTGGTGGTGACTAGGAATGTAGTTTAATGGATAGAGGAAGAAGAGGATTGGAGGTGATTTCCAATAAATGGAGGTGCATGCAGTTGAGTGGAAATGAATAGAGAGAAGTTGAATGGAGAGGAGAGGAGAGGATTCAAGATCATTGGAGATTAAAGAAGAATGGAGGAATAGAGATGAGTGAAGATAAACAATGAAGGGATGGGTAAGAGTGAATATTACTGGTGATGAATGGATATTTTGGAGATGAATTAGGAAGACTGGACATTATTGGAGATGAAAGGAAATGAGAGGAACATGACTGGGAATGACTGGAGGTAAGAAGAGATGTGTGGGGATAAGTTTAATATATATGAATAAAGTTGGATGGGGATGAATGGAGATGAGTGGACATGAATGGAGATGAGATAGACAATGAAGGAGAGGAGATGACTGGGTATTATTGGAGATGAGTGGAAATGAGAAGATATTAAAAATGTGTGGAGATTAATGGAGGAAAGTGGACATGAATGGCAGTAAATGAAGATGAAAGGAGATGTTTGGAGATAAAAGAATTTTATTGATGATGGGTGGAGATGAATGGAGAGGAGTGCAAAAAAATGAGTCTGGATGGAGATGAGACAAATGAACATGAATGCAAGTGATTAAAAATGAACAAAGATGAATGGACCTGAATGAATGAGAGTGGAGATCAATGCTCGAGTAGTAATAGAAAGGCTCGGGAGAGTTCCCAGTGGGTTGCTCGTATTTCCGGTTGATTAATGTGAGCGAACAACATTACAAGTATCTGTAGCTGTCCACAGCCAGGCTTTGCATATAAATGCTCCGACACCATTACAAACTGTAAACCATGATGAAATGAATATGAATTCAGATGAGTAAACTGATGGGCCCTCTCCCTAAGTGATACAGCATTGATTTGCTTTGAATTTCAATTAGATAGCTAATGAGTCTCAGACTAGTGTGTAAAGAAATGATCAAATTTGGCTCCTGCAGTCTTTTTACATCAGGTGGAACCATAACAGAATCCAGTGAGACAGATATAGAAGAAAATAAGCTCTTAATCATTATGTGGTATACTGTAAGTGATCGTTAATAAAAGCACAAATCCTATATTCGGAACAACATGAAACAATAGAAGAAAGGAACCTAGGTAGCAAGAACGCTCATTAACTGTCAAGTGTCTTATTTAACAGACTTCTTAACCTCCATCGCTTTTAATTTCATTAGCAACTGAAACTCAGTGTAATTTGAGTGTTATACTATTTTATATATGAATATAAAACTACCCTAAAAAGAACAGGGTTAAGTAAAGAAATAGGATATCATCATTTAGCTAAAAAATGATGTCTATTGATACTTTTCCAAAATAACGTGTCAAAAGTGTGTCTAACACCTTTTTTTAAACTCTTCTGTATATGAAGTGGGCCGTCCTGAACCAAAGAAGAGAAACAAGCACAGCTTCTGAGTTTAGTATTACACCATTAAATCCTGTGCACTTAAATCCTGTTCCAATAAAAACCAGGAGGTTAATTTGTAAATCTTTTGCACCAAAGTACTGCGATAAGAAAGCCAGCTGAAAATTTTGATTTTTTTGACATTGCTGAAAATGAAAGGAGCAAAACCATTCACATTATTTGTAAAGGTTAACTTGTTTCCTTAGCAAATGGAAGTAGCTGTATTTCTTTTAGCTGAAGTTTTAAACTGGCAGTCATGTTGATAATGTTATTCTTAATGGCATTTCTGAGCCATTGGTTAATTCTGGAAGTGACATTTCCACCTCTAGCTGAAGTCACATGACGTGCAGTGCACTTACATTTCAATCCATTATTTTTATTATTTCTTTTAAATGCTAGGAAGCTGAGTACAAGTCTGTAATAATTTGGTTGACTGATTCTGTGCTTCACACACTCCATTGAAACACTGCTTGACCTTTCTGCTTTTTGGCAGGTTATTGCTTTGTGTTTAAGTGATATTAAACGTAATTATAAATGCTTGGTTGATGGTGTACTCAATCAACATCTTAATGCCAAGCTGCACACCAAGCTCTAGCTATATTAATGAACAATGTGCTTGTTTCTACATTTCCAAGAAAAAATATGTATCCATAAGAATCCATGTCAAGATGCACTAAAACCAGTGTTGTATAAAGTATTAGAAAGCAATACTTGAGTAGAAGTGAAAGTTACGTTTTAGAATATTACTCAAGTAAAAGTCTTAAAGTATCTGATATATACTGTACTTAAGTATTTGAAGTAAAAAGTAAAATTTCAGTGATTTTCGGTAGGCGTAAGTGCAGGGGCGGTTCTAGGGTTTCATCTTTAGGGGTTTTAGCCCTCAGTGAGAATTTAAAACAAGAAGAGTTTTATATTATATATTATATGACTACATAGTAAGCCAAAAGTTATGGTATTATTTACAATGACAAAAGTGGACACCAAAATGTTATGCATGATGTAATGATGCCAGTCTTAAGTACAGTAACGAAGTATTTGTACTCCGTTACATTACAACACTGACTGAAACTCCTGTGGTGGCCGTAACACTATGTTGGTCTTTCCCTTATACACCATTTTGGAAATATACTTTTTACCGTATGGAGCATATTATTGCAGATTAGTGGCATAAAACTGCTCTGTTAGTAGGTGGAACTAAAGAAGTCTCTCATTATTAGGATTGGGAACCGAGAACCGGTTCTTATTCAGACTGTAAAACTTATTCAGAACCGGTTCTGTTTTTTAACAGGAACCGGAACCGCGCAGAGTTTTTAAGTTTCGATTCCAAACGCGGTTCCGATGAGATGACGGACAAAGCGCTGGAAGCGGTCACTTTAAATAGCACTTTAAATGTCTTACCTCATGAATATTGTTTTACAGTCACGCAACCAAATTAACGCAGCTTACCACAGAATTCAGTCACTTGTTCTGCTGTGCTGAGGTTCGCTTTGTGTTAAACATGTCTAAAAAAAAGTCTAAAGTTTGGATTCATTTCCCAAAGCTACAACAATGAAGCAAATCTACCTCCTCTGAGAGGGTTTTCTCCACAGCTGGAGATACAATAAGCCACGAAAGGTCTCGTCTTCTCCCACAGAAAGCAGACGTTCATTTTTCTTCAGAAGAATTGCTAACTGTTTTGCTAAGTTGTAATTCTGGATGTTAAATTTGATGTTGGATTTATTTAAATTTAAATTGATATGAATTGAAATGCTCTGTTTAAAATATTTAAAGAGTGATTAATAAACACAAATGGAATTGTTTAAGTATTGTGCATTATTTGTCACATTTCTTTTATTACGGAATCTGAATCAGAACCGGGAATCGTAAGGCAGAACTGGAACCGGAATCGGAAAATTTCTTTTGATACACAACCCTACACATTATCATGTCAAATATATATATTTTTTTTAATTAGGAAGATTGAAATCAGTTCATATTTCATTTTGTATTAGTTCTGCCTTTGGTGAAACTAATGGAAATAAAGCTTAACACATCCAATTTAAAATTTGATAGATTTGTTCTTGAATAGTAGCTTTAACACAAACCTATACAAAAAAAATTCCATCTATGTAATGGAGAGGGAAGCACACTCAGCAGATGTTGGGGTCAGAGGTCATGTGAGAAGATGTGCTCTCCCTGTAGGTTAATTAGATCTGTGCGACAAACACTCTTGTGAATGGTTTCTGCTGCCACTGCTTTCTCTGTCTACACACACCTGGCTGAACGCACAGCCATATGCAACTCTCTCCAATCTTTCTCATGTTCTTTACAGAATATTTAGCTTGATCAGGAGGTGAGCAGGCGTTTTGCATCTAAGCCAATGATTCATGATGTTTTTCTCTTACATGCTTTCTTGTTTGAATTATGTGTATAAAATCTTCATGTAATCAATGATCAGGGCTCTGCCTCACTCATGCTACATGAGGAGTGTTGGGTCCTGTTGCGCAGCAGCACACAATAAATTGTGAAACCTTTTTACTCTTGCTCGTGCCTACTAGTGTGATACTTTATACCTTTCTCAAACTTCCACAACACTGTGCTTTACTTAAAGATACAAAACAAAAATTGATCAGTGTTTCATCTGAGATCACCATCACTTATTGTACATTGCTCCCAACAGCCAACCACTGGTTACCAATTTCTGGTGACTTTTTGCATGCTTTATCTAATTCCCAATGAAAGGAAACTCAAAAAAAAAAATAAAAAAATCATGAACTGTTACATACAGTATCTAGCTTGGGCAGCCTGTAGCAAAATTATTAAATAAAGAAAAGGTTGTATAGAGGGTTAAGATTATATGAGGGATATAACTAACTCACACACACACACTAGCACAGCTAGCAAGTGACAAGATGGCAATATATTATACATCAAAAGTTTTTCCTCCTGCAGGTATGACACAGACCAAACAACAAACAAAAGCCCAAGCTAACTGACACACTACTAGCAAACTTCTTACTCCATGCAGTGATGACATCAAAGGACTGAACTACAATGGACTTGATTTCTGGAATACTTGAAAATACACTCGACACATACAACATACAAAAAAAAAAGTACAGCACATGATAGAGGCAAATGCGAATTCATATCTAGCAGCAAGGGATTTGTTTGCAAGCTCCCCCCAGATAGATCTAATTTTTCCAAAGGTGAAATTTTGAAGTTCCACATACAAGTTTGGAATTTGCAGGCAAATTAGTTTCATAAAAGAAAAATGAATCTGTCTTGAGATTACCTGTGGTGCTTGGAACATAGTCTCTCTTCTCTGGACAACAAGCGGTTTCTCAGCTTGCCCTTTTCAAAAGGTGAGGCTGTGGGCACTGAGCCTGTACTTGCTCATTATCTGTCTCTGCTTTGTACATCTGACACTGAGGAGATACTCTGCCAAAACATATTCCCTGTTTAAAGCCTGATACCTCCTCTGACTTATAGCTTAGCATTGACACTGTTGCAGATAATTTGGCTTGCACATTATTTTGAGCTGTTTGATGTTTACACTGATGATGATCTGGCCATGTTCTGGGTTAGTGTATTTTACAGGGTTAGTGAGCCTGAGAACCAGAAGATTAAGTGCACTCTTCATGCTTGAACGATTGCATCCGTAATTGCTGAAAATTCAGTGTTTCCTTGGGGATCACTGAATGCATGAGGTGAGGTCTTTTTTCTATATGTTTATAAATAGAGTGAGTCACTCATGCTCTCATTAAATAATAAGTCATTCTTTTTATAGCATGGCAATGGTTTTCTTCCTACCTGCTCAGTCATATCTGGTGATCTGCTTTCTGCATTTCCACTGGTGTCCCACAAGTCTCAGTACTTGCTCCTTTGCTGTTCTGCCTCTAAATCTCTCTACAGCTCATGACAAGTCATCCTCTCGGTCCCTTAGACACTGTGCTCAGATCTCAGCTTAGATGGCAGCTCGTAAGCACTTGAATTTAATAAGATAAAACCCCAGAACACTCTTGGTCCTGTGGACTGTCCTAGGTCTTAGACTCCAGATTCAGTCTGAAATGAAATTAATATTTAATTAGTTTCCACTCAAATTTTTCAAAAAAAAAAAAAAAAAAAAAACTTGAAATTTTAATCTGTATGCATTGCTGGTGTTTGGGTTTTGTTTTTAAATAGTTTAAAAAAATAAAATACATTTTAAACATGCAGCACCTTTTTAGCATGATATTGAGCTTTAATTTTGTTTGAGGGTTTCTTGTTTTGTTTTTTTTTTCTTTTTTTGAAAATGCTCATGCTCTCCTTGCATCTCTGTCTTTCTCTGCAGTAAGGAGGTCAAGTGCCCTAATCATGCCAGTTGAAAGGCACTTAATGTGCTATTGGGGTGTCTGATCCCCAGGGTTAACAGGTTACCCACTCAGTACAGAGAGTCCCAATTTCTGCTGGAGTGGGTCTCCGGTCACCATGACAACACGGCAAGAATTTGCAGAAGTACTTGTAGAATGGGGAAATGATGTAATTGGACTGAGTGACAAATCGCAGAATTAATCAGCAGCGACAATCTGAAAGGCTAATTCTTTAAACTGCTTTTTGTGTTAGAAGCATCCTTGTGTTACCATGGTAGCCTAGAAAAACACTTCACAAAAGGGAAGTTTTAACATTTTTCTTTATCTTACTCATTTTCTCATTTTTAATAACCATTTTATTCTGGTCAGGGTTGCAGTGGATCAGAACAAAAAGTCTCTTTTGCACATAAAAGGAAAGTTCTAACACTTTAAACTCTGGTTACCTGCAAAAGTAAAAAGGATAAAAAGTTGTGTTTAAATATTCATTCCGAATTCTTTTAAAATTACCCTTACTTACAGTATTGTCCTGTTAAAATGTAAGGAATTCTCATCACCAGTCTCGGTCACATTATCTGAGGTAAAAGTCCTTCAGTTTTGCTTTTAAACCTGAGCCGCATTGTCTCTTCACTCGATTTCTCTCTTCATGTTAACATCGGTGTGGAAAAAAACACTAATTCGTTCAGTTAGTTGGCTTAATGTTCATTTAAATGTAATTATCACATCTGAAAACTTGTGTGTAAGCTACAACTTGGTTAAAAACATTGAGTCTGTATAAAGACATATCTTGCCAGCTCACAACTTGATCATAAAAAATATATATTTAAATTTAACTACAGTATTTAAATGTAAACTTAAACTCGAGTGGTTCTAAAAGAGTTATGATTATGTTTCAGTTGTAATAAAGTCTACTAGAATGTAAAACAAAAATTTAAAGATCAAATAACACAGTCTATTAGTTTTAACTGGATGAGAAGGCTTTAGTAGAGGATGCAATAAATAATAACTTTGTTCTTGGGCTTGCCTGAAATCATGAGGTCTGGATGATTTACACTGTGTTTACATCGTTTTATTTGAATGTGTATTCTGAATTCTGTCAGCATGGTTTGTTTCAAAACTTCCACACAATGTGGTGCATATAAAACAGATACAGAGAACAAGAATATTGTTTTATTGTATTTTTTGGTTCTTCAGATCATAGAGAAGAGAATCAAACTATAAGTTTAAAGCAACATGTATTAAATTAATATCATTAAAAATTTATTTAACCACTTACTTTAAAGATTAGATATTTATGATGAAAAATGAGTAATCACTGATCATAAGCTTCATCCATACCCGTTTGCTTTTATCTCTGGAAATGAGATTTGAGAGTCAGAGCTTTTGACTAACCAGAGCGACATCATTTTTTTACTCCACTGATTACTCAATAATGGCAGATTATTTCAGTAAGTTTCCTTCTGTTGGGTAAATGTCCATTTAGAAAAAAAAATTGGCAGCATAAAGATCTGCAAAAACTACTTTCTTCCCACCTTTTTATACAAACATCTAATTTAGTAGTTATAATGCAACTTTACCAGCATTTCTAATTGATTATGAAAACTTTTGAATTGATTAGCATGGCGCCAATATATACAACATGCATAGTCCTAATAAATCACAGGGCACAATGCAAACACTCATAGGCACTTTCTCTCAACCAATTCATTGACTGGCTATTTTTTATTCACTGTATAGAAAAACCAGGATGAAATTTACACAGAAACGCTGGAGTTGTGAAGCAGAGATCCTACTCAAAACATGGTATTAATAAATGATGATACCCAAGAAAAATGTCCTAATATCAGAAAATACCAGATAGGTTCAAGGCAAAGAACACAAACATTAAAACAAAAAACATTTCCAAACACTGTTGCCTAAAATTCATTTCCCTACTAAAATAAAGCGTTGATAAATATTTTTTTGGGGCAATTTATTTCTAAAAGATCCTGATAAAATGCAACTGTTAATGTAACTAACATTTTTTGCACCATACAGTATAACAAATTACCACACATGTACCGTACATAATTACAACCGTACATAATTGTACATAATTTTAAAAACATCCACATGAGACAGCTTTAAAACATCCAGTCTTCATAAAAACACCTTTATTCAGGTGTAAACATTTGATTCACACCTGAATCAAATCTTTGGGTTTTGTCCAAGTTAACAAACAGAAGCTCAGTGTGTATACGTGTCTAATTAGCGCATTTGTCATATTGGGACTAAATTGCCATCATGAGCAAAAGATTTAAATTCTCTTATAATTATGCACACATCTGCACATGCACAGAATAAATTGCTTTCTGCATTGCAAAATTAGATATAATTGTTAAAAATAACAACAAAACACGTTTACATCATAATACCAAATTGCAACAGTAGCACATCTTTCTCTCTCTGTATTATTATGTGGTGTGTTGGTGTTTGTGTGTGTGTTACTGAGTCAGCATTAAGTAGATAGCACCACAGAAACTGCTGATTGAGCATGTGAACCATGCATTCTCATTATAGCTCACAATACACTCCAGCTATAGGTCACGTGATAACACACAGACATGTATATACACTCACATTTCTTACTAAACCACACCCTCAAAACTCATTTTACACCTAACGACCTTGGTTTTCTCTCTTTCATTATTTTTTACATTATTATTATTATTTTTTATTTTTTATTTATTTATTTATTTTTTTTAATTCCACTGTGGAGACGAGCGTAACCACAAATTAAAACTGCCAGATATCCGGGCTAGGATAAAATGGCCACATAAATGAATGATTGCTTTTGACAGTATAACGAATAAGGCCAACATGAAAAGAGAAATGCTTGAAAATTAATTAAACAGAAATGCAATGCTGATGTTAGAGGATTGCAAGGTTAAATAAGCTTCGTTAATATATGTTTTTGTGTATTGGATCTCTTATTTCCATTACATCTTGCCATGATCCAACTGTATTCAAGGCAAAATTATTCATTCTAAAGGGGGAAAAAAAGAAGAAACTAAATCCTTCAGACATCTCAGAGACTGGCATCACTTGTCTCTTTTCTTTCTTAAATCCTCATATGCACTGTCTACAATCTCACAGAACAACCTCCAAGATCCTAACTAATCTGGCTTCAAAGCAGCACATTCCATAGAGTCTGCTCTTCTGGCCATCACAGACAAGCTACATGCTGCCAGATCTGCCAAACTGTCATCAGTCCTCATCCTCCATGACCTTTCAACTGTGTTTGACAGAGTCAACCACAAAAATCTGACATCCATCCTTATAAGTCTTGGAGTCTGTGGCACAGCATGGCAATGGCAATGGTCATAGCAGGTGCTTCGTGGATGAAATCCATGTTTGCTTCATGCAGAGTCTACACTGGTGTCCCACAAGGCTCAGTACTTGCTCATTTGCTGTTCTGCCTCTATACCCAATCTCACGATGCAGTCTTCTCTCTGTCCCTCAGACACTATGCTAAGAGCTCAGCTTAGATGGCAGCTCATCAGCTAAAACTGAACTGCTGTTCATGTATCCACTCATTTCAGTCCACATAGTTCACTTAGGTTCTTGTTCAATCCCTCATTTCAAAACTGGACTAATGCATCTCACTCCTGGCAGGTCTGTCTCTGAGCACCATTTGACCTCTGCAACTGATCCAGAATGCAGCTGCATGACTTGATCTCAACCTAAGTTCTCCAATCATCCACATTGCTACCCTCCCATTACCCTCCTGTAGCTGCTCCACATCAGATTTAAGACCTTGATGCTTGCCTATAAAGCCAAAAAATGGACCAGCACATACTTACCTCAAAGCTCTTTACAACCCCCTACACAATACTCTTTCTGATCCTCCAGCACTGCTTGAATGGTTCCACTGTCTCAGTGTAAAAGGAAGAGATGCATCAAGAGACAGAGATAGGGGACTCGAGTCATATTACTTGACTCGAGTCAGACTTAAGTAGCAATTTTGAGACTTGAGACTTGCTTGACAAATATTTAAAAAAAAGGCTTGACTTGACTTTGACTTGACATTCATGACTTGAGACTTACTTGTGACTTGCACATTTGTGACTTACTCCCACCTCTGTCAAGAGATGCACTCTTTTTCTTTTCTGCACTGGCAAGGTAGAATAGCCTGCCACTAGAGACCTACCTCTTTGGAAAGAACCTAAATTAGCACATATTATTACCTAAATAATTGTTTGTTGGGTGTAATAGTCTAAAAAGCTTTGTGTGCTTTTCTCACCAATTGTATTATTAATCTGTGACCTACGGAATCAGATTCAAGATATGGACTCCAAAACACTTATGGAAATTGCTCTGGTTAAGGCCGTGTTCCAAATGCCATACATGCATGGCATATTTGGACTCTTCAATTCAACTTGTTTCACTTGCTCCAGTTTTATAGGTGACTCCATTTAAATAAAATGCTAAATTAAAATGATATTTATTAATAGTATAAATCATTTGATACACACCCTCTCCTGCTCTAACCTGGCTCTACCATCAAGTGAGAATAGGTTAAATATTCTAACTGTGAACCCTAAACTCACTAAGCCCTTGGCTGGAGTTTATTAGGTCTATACAGTGAATTAGTCCACCATTTGGAAGGCAATTTTCTAGGTAATTTCCCACATCTTAATTTTTCTTGGTGGTTATAGGTTTGCAGTGGAAGCAAAACCATCAGGAATAAAAGTACCAAACTGTTCCTATTCATGAAAATATTAATATGCCTTTAAAATAACTCTGGTTACATAATTGGTAATTAAGGACCATGAATATGCCTATAAAGCATTGCGATAAAAGATAATTAAAAATACAATCACAAGCACCTTCCCCTATAAAATACATACTAATGGTGCAAAAGATGGATCCTTGATGGTAAAACCCCAAAGAGAAGTAAAGTTTTGTCCCTTTTCTGAGAGTGCACAATGACATAAGAGGTCGGCTAGTGGTGTTGGGAGAATACAATGCCCAGATCAATTTCAAAAGCATCTGCTACTATAATAAAAAGTAGTGGAGGACCTGAAAGTGGGCAATGGCATTATTTATTAATTATAGTTTTGGAACTACACATATGGAACTGGATACATAAATCTAATGTCTTAAAACTTTAAAAAATATATCTTTGAGGATCTTTAACCCCTTCTTTTCTACATTACATTTAAAGCATTTGGCAGATGCCCTTATCCAGCGCGACGTACAAAAGTGCTCACTGAATACATTAACTCTGATTCACTAGGTTACAGACTTTAGATACCATGAGCCTAAATCACTGTTCAAAGTTTTTTTTTTTTTTTTTTAACACACATAACGAATAGGGAAGTGTTAGTTGAAGTGTTTCATAAATAATTAGGTCTTCGTTTAAAAATAGCCAGTAACTCAGCTGTCAGGACCCCTAGGGGAAGTTCATTCTACCACCTTGGTGCCAGAACAGAAAAGAGTCTTGTAGTATACTTACCTTATACCCTGAGAGATGGTGGGACCAGTTGAGCAGTGCTTTGTAGGCAATATCAGTGTTTTAAATCTGATGCGTGCAGCTACTGGAAGCCAGTGGTGGGATCGCAGCAGCGGGCTGGCATGTGAAAATGTTGGGCGGGTTGAAAACAAGTTGTGCAGCTGCATTTTGGATCATATGCAGAGGAAGAATTACGTTCAAAGGTAGAACAAGTAGCTGAGCAGCCTGTGTGGACATAAATAGCCGAATCCTTCTAATGTAGTAGAGAAGAACCGACATGAGCGTGTCACATTAACAACATGTGAGGAAAAGGACAGTTGCATGACCATGGTTATCCCAAGGTTGTGAGCTGTAAATTAAGAGGAGATCAGATCATTATGCAGGGATATGGCAAGATCATGTCCTGGGGATGAATCACCAGGGATGATCAGCAGTTCAGTTTTGCTAGGATTGAGCTTCAACTGATGAACCGTCATCCACGATGATACAGTATGTCTGCCGGACATGCTGAGATCCGAACAGAAGCTGTGGCATCCGAGAGTAAGAAAGAGAAGATAAGTTGTGTATCATCAGCATAACAGTGGTAAGAGAACCCGTGTGAGGAAATATATTCACCAAGAGATTGAGTACACAGGGAGAAAAGGAGAGGACCAAGTACTGATCCATGTAGGACACCAGTGGAGAGTCTGCGTGGAACAGATGTTACTCCGCTCCATGATAACCGATCTTCTCTTATATGTTTCTAAAGATTGAAAGAATAAAATCAATGACATGTATAAAGTCAAGAACATTTATTGAAAGAATGACATGGCTTTAATTTACCCCAATAGCATTATTTTAAAATGCCTAGTGTCTAAAGGGTTTCCATTCAATTCCCTCCCTATGCCGAATCAACATATAGGACCTGTGTGAGTCTACTTTAGTAAAATCACCACTCTACAGCAGTCTTCACAGTATGTCTCAACCCAGATCTTATCTCTGGGAGCCATTATTTGTGTACATATGAGGGTCTTTCATGGCTGCAGGGAATCAAATCAATGTGTGTTGACTGTGCATGAGTACTTCCCCAGGGCTAAATTGCGTGTTATATCATTATGTGGCCAATGTGTGTGTAGTGACCTTTAGAACAGGTTCAGACAGAAGACACACATTTGCTACAGTGTCATGGGCGCTCTTAAACTGTTTCCAGAGCAGGAAGAGCTGTGGGGTTGTTTTACTAAGAGCTTTAATTTGACATTAAGTCCACTAACTTCCTACCCCTATTCATAGATCAAGTATTTCCGCAGTTTGCTCTCTTGTTTATTATTAAGTTGCTGAAGGCGTTAATTTGTGAAGCCTTTATTTCACATGGGTCTGTCATTGTTTTTTTATTGTAAATACAAATGTTCACATGCTATTTCATCCTAAACATAACAGCGGGATATAATAGTGTAATATACTATATGAAGCTATACTGTGTGTGCATTTGTTTGTTCTGATATGTGCAGGACAATATAAATGAGAAAAGGTAAGCAAATGTCAGGATATAGCTGACATTTAAAGGCTGCACATTTTTATAGGAAACTGCCTATTGGTTCACTCAACATCAGGAAAGAAATGAAGATGTCAGGAATAAGACAAATACATAAAAGCAGAGGATTTGATGCGGACAGGAAACATACCAGAATTCCAACATTTGTGGGTGTCAGTCATAGGGAGCTGAGGAAGACAGCTGGCTGAACACATCCTTCATCGATCAGTCAATACATCCAGAGCAGCTTTTCTGTAGAGAACATTTTGAGGTGCAAAATGTCCTGCTTACGTGTGTGTGTGTGAAATCTCTCTATGCAATGCACTCGAGTCAGCAAGTTTACCTAAGCAGAAGGTTAGTTTTTAAAAGGAACAGATAGATTAATATAAATTCCCACTAGACTTTTGAGTAACTTGAATTAGCTCTGCCCAATTATATACCAACATTTTAATCCTTTCAATGTCTATTTAGCTGATTAGGTTCTTAAATATGTCAATTGAAACCGATCTCCAGAAGGTAATTGGAACTAAGGGACCGGGACATGCTCGAGTATCGACATGAAGACCAATCAGAGTTGCAAAATTAGTGATTCTGTAGCAGTGACTAGACAGATCATTTGAGCCAATTTGATGTTACTCTTTGCCTTCCAATGGAGTGCTGAAGATCAGACAAGGAGAACGAAAATGGCAAATCAGGTCTTCCTTAAGTTATGCTTGCAAATACAGACAGCAATTTATCTCTCTGAATTTATTGCCAGAGTTATTCATTTAGATATAAAAGCTATGCTGACTCCTTTCATATTCTCCAAATCAACATATGTCTATTTATCTGTCTCCATCTGCCCCAGCATGACATCCACTGAAAATTATTCACCACCCGAATAACAGGGGCTTTAAAAATGAAAGAAGTCAAAACTTCAGTTTACATTTTACATTTTTTTTTTTTTTTTGATGCCAAAAGGACCTTCCAGATTCTGAATCTCGTGGCCAGAACAGCATACAAATAAATAAATAAAAATGTAAGAGAGTAACAGCTGGTCATATTAGACTAGAGACTACAATCTATTACCAGTTGTCAATTTATAAGGGTTGAACAATGCATTACAGGCATTAATACCTGTATATAATGTAAGTCTTATGACAACGATTTGGGGCAAATTATTATAACATTGTTTTAATTTTCTCTAATTGGCTTCCTGCAGAAATGCGTAACTTGTTTAAACCTAAAAACACTCCATTTTGATTGTCTATCCTTTTGAGTAATTTGTATTCGGGTTGGTTAATGTGTCAATTTATTTTCATCTAGTTTGTCTTCTAAAAGCATTCTGGTGGGAAAGAGCATGGCAGAATAAATAATTTGCTTTTTATGCTTATTACTCCATCTTCATTAGTCTTGACTGACACGCACCTTTTCAGTCACTGTGGTGTGGGTCATAGATGGGGTTAGTATGGCTACTTAACATGCTATTTAAATGAAAATCAAACACCTAGCAAACAAACCCTCTTCCAAGGACCAGTGTACTACATTGCATAGCTTTCACATAGCACATGCCCTAAAAATCGAGCACACATTTTCCTGAACACCATTTACAGTGAAGTTCATTAAAACACCCCTGCATTGTTTGTAACAGGAGTATCTGTGTTAGTTTGTGGCCAAGCCATCTATAGTCCATCTTACCTTTCTGACAGATTTATTTAGCTTAACATGCATGGATTTGTCTTGTCTCAGTCACAAAAGTAAAAGGTAAACAAATGAGAATTTTTGGAAAGTGTATAAGATCATCGCCATTTTTCTTCCTTTTGTATCAAACTCTGTTAAGCAGATTGGTTTGTTCTTTCACTGCAAAAATGGACACTAAAAAAAAAATTTCCACAGGCATGAAAAAAGTTAATTTATATGAGTGCGCAGTGTGATTGTAAATGCATTCAGTTTTGTGAGCAAGACAAATCCGGGCCTGAGCAGGACAATTTTCTATAAGCGCTAAATAAATCTGTTCAAAAGTACTGTAGATGGAATCTTTATTGGGGCTTAAACTATAGTGCTGTCAACGTTTATGGCAGGAAAGTAATTCCATAGCGAGATTCAAAAAGAAACTTTCAACACCAAGAAAGACAATAGGTTCAAACTTGCATTACAAAAAAAAACATTTTGTGGAAGTCAAAGTCTTCTGTTTTTCAATTGCTGGACCTATTTTGTATTTCCGACAACAGGGAAGATGATTCTGCTTATCAGATGTCCACCCCTGTGGTAGGGGTACAGAATAAGGGGTCAACTCAAACATATTGCCCGTCCACAGTTCCAACATACCACAGTGAACCTTCTCTTAAAGATCAACCTCTTTCTCTAAGTGTGTTAGGCTAAGAATAATATTGATATATTTTATGATTACTGCAGAACTGTTCTACGGTTCATATTTTTAGACATTGCTGATATACAATGCTCCTGAATCGCTGTATTCTCATGATAGCATCTCCTAAGACCAACCTCATGTTTCTCTTGGGAAAGACAAATCTAGGACAAAGTCTCCACATTTCCAGCCTTCAGTGCTTTAATGAGAGCAGAGTATAGACTTCATTAGTGCTTGAAGTTGCAGAAAATTTGAAAGTGAAAGTTAGCAGGCACGCTCTTTCTGTCTTTCTGGTCCTCACCTCGCTTATTCGTGCTTTTGTTATGCCTTTATCCCAAGCGGACATCCATTTCAACGAAAACACATTGCACATGATGCATTAATGAAATGAAGGGTATATTATAGCCTCCAATCTCTTTAATGCGGTTTCTTTTCACATCTGATAGTTTTATATTATGTCTTACAGTGGGTCATTAAGAAGATATTTCCTACACTATTTCATTTTACTTTTTTTTTTTATTACCTTGTACTACCGTTATGCGTCTAATATAAAGTGAGTGTGTATGTCCAAACAAAGGCAAGATGGATATGAAATGATAGTTTGCTTAACTATGTGGATCAAAAACAAACAAACAAACAAACAAACAAATAAATAAATAAGAGAGAGAGAGAGATCTCATTAAGTGAAATAAAAAGCAAAAAAGGTTTTGGTGAAGACAGGAAAGAGAGAAACAGCACAAAGAAAACACTGAGCATCGAGAACAGGAGGATATTGACAGCAAGAGATTAATGGATGTTCATGTCCATGGACTGGAGGATGGTGCCAGATTAGGCACCTGGGTCTCTTGCCTATGGTGTCACACATTCACAACTTATGCAATATCTACCCCTTACCTCAGTAGCCAAAGGATCTAGTGGTTTGTTTCTATTTGCATAATAAATGCAGGGCACCTAAAAACATGACATGACTTATGAGATTGTAAATTAACAGCATATGCATGTTACCACTGAGTGCTGTTTCTGTAAAACTGTTTGCTAGGCAACTATTTGCAGCTCAACACAAGGTCACTGAAGATCACGAGTTTAACTCATAATAAAATTCAAAAGTGAAAGCGTGTCAAATTTGCAATGCACAAAAATTCAGACAAGAGCAAAAAAAAAAAACATTGGCAAAATGAAAGCATGGGTCTGAACTTCCAATCATTAATACCGCTTCTGTGTCTGGTCCAGGGCACCTTACAGTACATTTACATTTGCTAGTGTTACACAAACTCTATCCGTACCAAATGTTTATGTATGCTCTGAATTATTTAGAAAGTTTTATGCTTTGGATTACCCTATGGCCATGTTTAATGTGTTTTGGCCTATTGTCTGCCTTGGATTCGGATAATTTCACTTTCTTAAATAAATCTTTTTGCACAATGTTCCAGCTCTGTCTCCATGATAGATGTTTTTCTGCAGTAGAAACCAACACACAGGCTCATAGTATAAACATATGCTTAGATTATCGCATGTGTTCTATTCCCAGTTCCAGAATTGGCCAGATGGTAGGAACTCAAAACAATATACCAGAGCAAACATTTGATTCGAGCATGTATAAATGCCTTATCTATAAATATCTTGCACAGGCATTGTGTTTGACATTTGAGTATTAATGTAAGATGTAAAAGCAGCTATAGGTGTGAAAAATTCAAATGCTGAGAGGGAACCAACAAACAGAGTTGTGGCTTCTTCATGACCTGGCCACAAACTCAGGAACACCAACGGGCAGTGAAACAGCTTTTACCACAATGGACAAAAGCCAATTTATATCTGGTTAGAAAGAAATCCGCCCTGAATTCTGAGTGTCAGGATAGGAAGGATTTACTGCACAAACCCAACACACCTCCTATGTGGAAGCCCTATAGTTAGTTGTGGTTGAATTGTGTCTCAGCTTGTGTGTATGTTGTGCACGTTTTCTATCTGAATTGAATGTGTATCGCTTCAGTTCCTTGGTTTGGAGTGTGTTTCCAAGGAAACAGACCTCAGTTAGAATCAACCAGCATACTGATAGATTACACATGCATTCAAACACACTCAACCAAGAAGCCATGCTAGAGAATGCAGGAAGTGAAATTTTAGGTTTGAGTCATACTTCACTGGTAACATGTCCAAGTACAGGGGACAGTCAGAGAGTTCTGTTCTGAGCGTGTTCATGAGCAACAGTGTTTGGACAGAAATCAGGAAACTGATCGATATAAAAGAAGAATAATACACTATTCTTCTTAGAATCCAAGTGTATTTTGGGTAGGAGAAAAAATTTATATAAAAAAGAAGAATGTCAGTGTACAGTAGTCCTGGTCTAGCCAAAGTGTGCAACACTGAGAGAAACTTTCTGCACTAATAGCATCAATATCCCTGTGTGATGGGTCTATTTTGAGCTTTGGATTTTAAGGGTAATTTCCTTATCAGAGAGAGCATCAGACTAGGGAGAGCTTTATTTGGGGTCAAACATTATACAAAGGGAATTATGGTGAGCAGTCACACTTCAGGAACAGACACTTTTACCATTGTACCAAATATTCTTAAAACACATTAGTCTGTAGTAGGCAAACTCAACCTGGATACTTGCAGCTACAAACCTTCCTGCTAACTTTTCCATATGCATTTTTGCCATCCCATACATGTAAATTAAGGATAATTACACTGTTTTCTCCAGTACTCAACCTAAAATGCAGGTGTGTGGGGAAAAAGCTTCTGAATATAATCCCAAATCTGACTTACAGCATTACACCATATCAACACAACACCAGAACTTGGATAAAGATGTACCAGAAGTCTTATATCATGACGGGAGCAATCACAATTATCTATTGGAGGACTTAAAGACAGAAGCTGTCCCATAGACAAATCTGTCCCTGTTTCCCATAGATTTGTCTGTTCCCAAAAGCAATAGTTATACTTAATGATGGAGGAGGAGAGCGAGGGTGGAGGGGAGAAAAATAATAAGAATTCCTTACCTGTCTGTCCAAGCATTCAAAAACGTTTCAGCCTTAAGACAGCTTAAACAGAGTGATGGGAGAGATGAGAGAGAGAGAGAGAGAGAGAGAGAGGGGAATAAAAAGTTTGCCCAAATCTGTGCCCTACTTTATATGATGTGTTCTTCATATAGGAACCTTTGGGCTATGTTTATTTTTCTTCAGTTTACTTAAACGTAGCTGTAATTGGACACCCTGTCTAAACTCCCTCTAGTCATGGATGAAAAGTTCAGCTCAAGCATCCTCCTAACTTTAGCACTGAGAAAGAAGTTGGATATAAAACCTTAACATTTTCTCAGTAAAGTCCACAGAACACCAATAAATATTTATGATTGTCACTTAGACCCTATGCTGAGGTGACTGCCAGTTCGGTGACCAGATGTTTGCGTGTGTTTGGGAAACACGATGGAGGGGCTCTGCTATCTACAGGTAAGGCTTTTGTTTAAAGGAAAGTAAATTGTGATGTAGAACCACAGTTACAACCCCCTTGTTATCCATTTCCCTCATGGTTTCAGGTACAATAAATGGAAATATTTGTCATTTATGAGTACAGGTACTGTACTCATAAATGACAGATATTGTATAAAAACATACAGTAATAAAAGAGAATGTTAAAAAAAATAGTTTTACTATAAAGTTTATTATTTACCTTGGAGATCAGACGACTTGAGCTACCGGAAGATGCGCACGGAGGTTGAGGGAGGATTAAACAGGCGGGATTTTGTCTCGTACGTACACTTTCACTTTCATTCACTTACTCGCTACTGTACACTTAAATGGAACTTAACTAAACTTCACAAAAATTAACGAACTTAACTGAAATTCTCTTAACGTAACTGAACTTAATTGCTACAATCTCTGTTTTCTTTACAATAATTTTGCTTAATTTTCCTCATCACTTTTCTCTTCACATGTTTTTGCCTTTTTTGTCACTCTTTCCTCACTAACATCTGCCGGTCATTTTAATAAAAACCTGTCCGGTCGGCATATCGGATGCTGTGTAGTCGCACAAGTTAACATTTTTTAACGGATCCAACTCTGAAAACGGATCCGAAAATTACGCATTCGCAGATGGTCGGCACCTCACGCAGCATCTTTGCGACTGTCCATAGAAAATGGATGACTTCCGGTTCATCTGCCGTCGTGTGCAGTGGAAAGGCGGCTTTAACCGAGTGAGACGCGAGAAGCTGAGGCGGGGGAAACAGAGCACATGTGGTTGTTGGGATCTTTGCTTCGGCGGTATGGCTCGGATACTCATATCTCAAAAATGTGCTCGTATATCTCAAGACAAAAATCCCAGCTCGAATCCCAGCTCGTATCTCAAAAAAAATTCGTATGTCAAAGCACTCGTATCTCGAGGTATCACTGTACCATCAATTCTTTTTGGTTGAATTACACATTTTTCTTTAATAACAATTCCTTCAGTGGGTGTAGTTTGCTTTAGTGCTTGCTTTTTACATCCTAAAGAAATTGTTTAGATTTTACTACCTGATTTACCACAACAGAGCAAATTCATCTTGAAAAAATTAATCTGATAAACAGGCAGCATTTTAGACTACTTGAGACATATGTATCAGTGGTGAATAAAGTACCGTAACCTGAACACAGCTGTCCTTGATTAAAAAACGACACTTTATTTCCTCAAACTAGTTTCCTATGGTCTGAAACATAATGTGACCAATTTTCTCCCCAACAAATGAAATAGTATTGAGCCAATTTGTTGACTGGGTCTCTTAAAAAATAACAGGCTACATAAAAAATAATAATAATAATAATAAAAACTCCATTTATTTATATTTATTGCACATACATACACACATGTAATACATTAAATAAGCACCAATAACTAATTTCCTGCATGAACAACATTGAGAGAACAAGTGAGGAAGAGAAAGACTTGGACTACAAAGAGGAGAATGAGAGAAAAACTTATTTCTAAAGCTGAAACATGATCTAACCCTCAGACCTTCATTTCTACAGATACACACTTGATACTGTTGGACTGAATTGTGGCTTGTGTATGAATGCATGCAGTTGTTTTGTTGTCCTTCACTGCACATTGGATAATGTTTCTGTTGAGTAACTGATAAGAAAATAGCATGAACCCTCTATGAAATCTTCATTCCTCTTCTCCAGCATGCACTTCCTTCTGATTCTATCTCTGTTTCGCTCAGTCTCGGAGAGAACAGACTGAAGATGCCCAAGGGTGGCTTGAGGTCAGATTCTTCCAACTGTTAGAGGGATTCATATGGGATTGTTTGTTTGATAAAAGCATGTTCCCTTCAGGATAGAGAAGTCTGATACAGCTCTGTGGCACTGCAGGTCACATACGATCTGTCACTCACCGCAAACTCAAGTGTTGTGTGTGTGTTTGTGTGTGTGTGTGTGTGTGTGTGTGTGTGTCTGAGCCTGTGCATATTTATCTTAGTTGAGACCACTTGAATATGAGTACATTTCCTCAGCAAAGAGACTCTGAGTGTCTCTAAATAAAGACTGTCACTCAGTTCTCAGCATGCTGTCTATGATTCTGATTTTTAAAAGCACAGTTTCTTCTACGAAATGACATGCATTTTTAACTTTCAGAAAAGTTTTAGAGCCATTTTAATAATTTCTCAAAATGCATTTTGCGACAAACTATTTGGACACCTGACCATCACACCCACAAACCACATGGTCCATCCCCAAACTGTTGCCACAAAATTGGAAGCATGCAATAGTCTAGAACATCCTTGCAAGAAGATCAAACATGTTCCAGTATCCCAATGCCCCTGTTTACACTTAGGTCCATGACTTGACAAGATTTGGAGTGGAAGAACTAGAGAGTCCTGTACAGAGCACTGACCTCAACCCCACTGAATGCCTTTGGGATGAACTGGAACTCTGACTGCACTCTTTTTGCTTGACAACAGTGCCTGCCCTCACTAACCTTATGGCTGAACAAGCAGAAATCTTACAGCCTCAATCCAAAGGCAAGTACAGTGCAGGCTGGTATAGCAACACACTGACAACCAATCCATGTTAGTGTCAACGTTTTTGATTAGGATGTGAAAACCTATTTTCTGTAGCTTCATTAAACAGGGTAACTTTTGAAAAGCAACTCATCAGCACTTTTGTGATGAATGTCTGCAACAAAAGATACAATAAAAAGAGCTACCTTAATTCTAGTCATTTCAAATAATTGAGCTGTATTCTTATGTTAATGACAGAGCCATAGGGACATCGAGCTGCCTGATCATACACTCAAACCTCTAAAGTACTACAATGAACAACTACAAACTGCTTCAGATGAACCCTAACCCTCAATTGCACAGTTGTGTATATAAAAAGAGAGATAAAACACAAGACATTTTGTTTCATGTCACCAACAGCTGCACAAACCCTTCCGATATTGAAGATCTTGCTAATACCAAGATGAACTGTGACAGACATTCTGGCCACCTATTTACACCTGCCGATCTTAGTGTCTAGGTCTGTGTGTGTCTTCCTCACAAACATACTGTGATCTGTCCTGACAAAAGCTTCAACTTTATTTTACCTGTCCAAACACACACACACACACACACACACACACACACACACACACACACACACACACACACACAGAAATTTTACTGTAAAAATTAGAAATATCATTGCGAGGCTTAAACAGAAATACGTATGACTTGTTCTAAGTTACTTGTTTCTGTGCCCAGAAGCTTAAAACATAACCCACAAATTCACATCACACCATCTCTCTCTCTTTCATTGACTGGCTAGACGTGTAGAACAGATGGAGATAAACAGTATATAGAAGACATTGTGTGATTGGATGATTTTCTTCCGTTATACAGACTATTCTACCTTATTTTACTATTCTACAGAGAAACTAAATGAACCTTACTGTGTGAGGATGATGTTAGCGAGTGAATATATGCTCTCTTGGTAGACTTTTTTATTGCTACTTTTACTGCCTCCATTTAGTTTCTTGTGTGGAATTCAGCCATCATCAGTTCCAAAAAGTCACATCATGATGCAGCCATCAAATATACTGTATAGTGCCTTGTATGATTATTTAGGCCATGTTTGTTTATGTATTTTACTGATTTTAAGTGAATCGATTGTACAACAGGGCAATTATCAGCCAAAATATATCTCCAAAATCAAACAGTCTACATAATGTAACAGGAGCTAAAAAGCTTTGGTAACATCTGAAAATCTGTGTGTCCATGATGCCCCAGGAATTTCACAATGGATCAACATTTTCAGACCATGAAGCTTTTTTGATGCATTTTCCCCAATACAGGAATAGACAGACTCCTATATCACAAAGTTGTGATATCTACAAAATGGAGTGTTACTAAATTAACAGCTTCTACTGTACATACACAATATAGAGCAAAGCACTCTTCTCCCAATAAAGTAACCAAGTAGTACAACACTCTATATTTATAGTACTATACCCACGGTATAAAACAGTACTTCAGTACAACAGTAATTAGCTACACAACAATACTTAAAAGATAAAACAACACAAATGTATACTTAAATGAAATTAAGAAACGGAAAGAATTTCTGTATTTATTTAGTCTTTAAAAAAAGTAAAAAATAATTCACATACATTTCACTTCTATTAAAATTATTCATAAACTTAAGTACTGTATATTTAAAGAAACTACGTCACATGCACTACACTAAAAAGGAACGGTGGGAAATGTCTTCTTCCAAGTTCCAAAGATATTGCAAACTATAATAGATTATGATTTCTATGTAGTGCTTCAAACCGTCTTTCTTCTAGTAACGAAACTGTCTGTAGTCAAACGTCCTTTGAGCTACGCAACTCTTGCTCTCACCATCGGCAAAACCAGAGTAAAATTACTGAAAAACAAAAGCAAGCACTTGGACAGAAATAAGGAAACTCGAATAAATTTCTGGGCTAGAAACTAGTCCTTTCTCTCTTTTCTCTCAACCTCAAAATAAAAGTGCACAGAGAACTGTAACGAACTGCAAACGTTTAAAGGGATACTCTGACTTTAATTGGACAAAACTCCAATGGCGTGAATACTAATTGAACCAATTATAATTTACTGAACAAACGTGTTGGTTGAGAGCACATGTTTCACAAGTACGCAACCAACAAACTTGAACATATTCTTCTGGAATATATACAAACAAAACTTTATTGGTATCCCTATACCAGGTTAGGCTCTATATACCTTTATTTATAACCCTAAACATTTTACAATAAGTACTGACTGTGGGGTTTTTTGATGCAACAATGACTGTTTTTAATGAATCATATTTTACTAACTTGACTTCCAATTAATTAACAAGCACATATAAGATGGTTATCCAAACTTGCATAAAGTGCAAGTTATGACTTAAGGTTTTCTCCACCATTGCTTTGCATACTTTTACATAATTACATTTACAGCATTTGACAAATTGCTTTTATCTTATTTTTAAGGGCCTTGCTCAAGGGCCTAGCAGTGGCAGCTTGATTATTCTAGGAATCAGACTCATGACCTTACAATGAGTAGTCCGACAACTTAACAACTGAGCTACCATAATAAGTTACTGTGACATCTGTGTACATTTACAAACAGTGTAATGTGAACTCGATATAAATACAGTATACATCATTTGAAAGGCGCCAGAGTTTCAGACCAAAACACCCCCAGGATTCAATTATTGGAAAAGTTTCAATCACAGTTTTTTTTTTTGTTGTTTGTTTTTTTCACAAAATAGAAAATTTTAAGATTTTTTGAAGTCAGTGATCAGGTAAATAGGGCATTAATCATATTATCAAATATAGCCTGGAAATTCCACAAAGCTAGACTTTATGGGAAAATTGTGAGGCATATAAAAATCTGTTCTCTTTTCTGACCAAAATTTTATTTATCATTCTTGGCACAAAGTTTTACAAACCCAACACACACGAAGAATGGCATCTCCTGAATGAAGCATGGTAGTGGATGCATCATATTTGCAAATGCTTTTCTTTCTTTCACTTCCTATCCCTTTCAACAGGAAATTGAAGAAAAGATGGATAGAAACCAAATATGAAAATCCATGTGACTGGTGTGAGGTTCAAATTTCAACAAGGAACTGAATGTATTTAAATGACAGTAACAGCCCAGACCTCAATCTGTATGACAGTCTATGGAAAAATTTGAATAGTCTCTACACAGTCGGACAGAACCTGAGTGATTTTGACAAGAAATATGGATAAAATATATTATTATGTGGAACTGCAAAGCAAATAGAGACATCATAATAGACTTGCAGCTCTGAAAGGTAGTTCTAGCAAGTAGTAACTGGCAGGTGACTACTTCCACAACCAGCAAATGTCCAAGCGTTTAGATAAAACTGCTGCTCTGTACAAAGATGCTGAGATCACTAAGAAAAATATACTGTTTATTTATGTCCCTGACCTTGGTCTGATTTCTTTTAACTGTTTTAACAGGAGGCAGGCAAATGAACATGCACAAAGAAACTGGTAGGCGTATAACATATTTCATTCACTGACCAGATGCTATTTCTTACTTTCTTTCTTTTTATTTTGAGAAGAGCAAATGCAAATAGCTGTAGCTGAGAGATTTCAAACAGATATGCATTTAGACCTGCGAACAGTGGTGTCTCAAGTCATGAACATACGGTTAAACTGAATATTTATTGGCTGCCGAAGTGTGTTGGTTTCAGAACACAATGAATATAGAACAATACAAAAGAGAGCAAAAGAGAGAGAGACAGAGTGGAAGGAAGTGAGCAAGATGGATAAATAAAAATGAAATAAATTGAGAGAACAAACCAGTGAATCATGATGCATCTACTGTACCTGAGATAAACTAGGCCTGGACTGCAGGCTCACTGCTGAGAGTCACATATAGCATCATGGGTAAAAATTCAATATCTTCAAACACACCAGACTTTCAGACCTGAGTTGGAAAATAATTTGAAACCAAACAGTCCCTTAGGATTCAGTCCATGGGAAAGCTTTTACATCTTTCTCTTAATTTTCTTTTCTTTCCCTCATACATAAATACACATTTATTCAATATAGTTAACATTAAAATATCTTCAAAGCACCTCAAAATATCTGCTCTAAATGAATAAAACAGTACTGTGGTCTATTTTCCCACAGGCCTCGGCTGAAAACTGGAAGGCACACAATTCATTATTCATTATTATAATGACAAAAAACAATGGCAGCTTTACAAGAAGCACTTGTTTTCCTTAAGCGCTGAGCAGTAAATCACAGCTTTGTGTTTTTGCTCTGTTTCCTGGATTTACTTTAAAGAGAGAAGATGCAGTGCTGGTCATTTCTTTCTACACTAGACTCAACATTAAAAGTGCTGGTCCACAATAGCAGCCATTATTTCTATCACAAAATGTGTTTTTGTGCATGAAGAATAGGAGAAACTACTAGAACAACCTGAAAAATAAAAGCTTGGGACTTTAGATTTTTCTTGCATGGTGCCATACAGTTGCAGCTCTCAGCAATTGCATAGCACAATATAAGAGGTTGTGACCCTCAAAACTATATGTAGATATAATGTCTAGTTGAAGCATTAGTAGCATTCTACTTTTTTTTGTATCTGTTGTTGTGTATGATTGGGTTGGATGGTTCAGCGTGTGAGTTGACTGAATGAGCACTGCTGAGAAGAAATTTACCCCATACTTACACCACACTTCAGTCCTTCAAGAGAAACACACTCGTACAAGCAGCAGGGGTGTGTTTATTTTCCCTCTGTTTCTGTTTGCTTCTGATGAAAGTTCACAGCAGCATATTGAATCCAGCAGACAGAGACCAGGTCAAGTGTGGAAGTGGATGGCAGGGTGTGTTTGTGTGAACAGACGATATGGACAAGTGTATTTGCTGACACTGAGACCAAAATTGAAACTAACAAGCAGTCTGTCGAGCAGTTGAAAAAGTTAGGAGTTAGTTTTATTATTATAGACAGTAGGATATTATTAGGTTTAGTACCAAATACAATAAAAAAATGCACAGTATTGATAAAATTTTTGCATATTTTGTGTGATCAGGTTTCTACATAATGAACACAAGAAGCAGGTACAGGTATGGATGGTATTGGACCACTAGACCAATAGAATAAATGAGACTAAAGATACTTTTTTTTTAAAATCAGATTCCTTCTATTGTTTTGTCACTTGGTTCTAAGGTGTGGCTCATGATCATCTCTTTTCTAAACAGACTAAGGGATTACCAAAATAATCTGGGATTAAAAGATATTTTTGGCCAGAAAAGATATCTCTGTTCTTTTTGTGAGATATGTCAATAGGTGGTTAATCTGAATCCAATGCTTCATTACACTATGTTCCTGCAATGGGAGAACCATTTGTAAAGGTGATAGAGGACTATGTGGGATGAAGGTATGCCTTGATTTTTTTGCTGCTTGTGAAGCAGTCCAGAAATCTTTAGTCCAGCTGAACTAGTTTTAGACATTCTTTAAGAGGTCTGTTAAGTGTTTTAAAAGATAATTTAATGTAATAGGTCACATATGTGAGTCAGGGTCACATATAAATGCCTTAGACTACTGTCACTTACTGTGTGTTTTGTGAACTTTGGCATTAAGAATGTGAGTTTGCAGTAAAAATGCTGGTTATATCCCTAGACAAAGTGAAGCAGAGTCTTGTGTCTTGAGTTTATCTCTTATCTGCCATCGGGTCTACCCGATGTTTTTAGGTCTGTCCATCATAAAAGACAAACTATGCAATACTGATCCAAAACCGAAATTGATTCTTGGTGATTTGATTGTACATTCCTGTGATTGGTGCAGTCAAGTTTGGTTCCTTGGTGCTGTATATACTAAGCCAGGCCAGACTTATTTGATGCTGATTTGATACTTAAATTTCCTCTGCTTCATAGAAAGAACCTCAAAATATCTCTGTTTCATTTCCTCTGTTTCATAGATACACTACCTGATTTTCTTTGGTGCATTTTGTTAGACTTGTTGCCTTAGCCATCACTTTCTTGGTGTTATATTTAAATTCCAGGTGTCTTGTGATTTGTGTACAAGCTAAGCCACGAAATGAAAAAAAAAAAAAATCCTTTTTTTGCTATACATTTAGATACTACCATCATTTTTTTTGCTGACAGCATGCATAACCACTGAATTACACACTTGACCATCTAATAAGCTGCCGTCATTATTACTTACTACTGTTTACTGAGGCTCATTATAGCAATTTGTTATCTTTTTGAATAACATCTATCATTCAGCCATCTCACACGTCTCTGTTCTCTGCGATCCAATTCAATATGACATTTTAGAACAATTAGCAAATGCGAAAGCCTAATTTACAAATTCTTTCTATTTTCTCTCATTTAGGCATGCTACACTTTCAACTTATACACACATTCAATAATTCCTTAGCTCTGCTGCCATTTTTATTTACGCCAAATATTGTTGGCTCATTTTTCATCAAATTACTCTGTAGATGTAAAACAGCAGACTGTTTCCCAGCTGATGCTCTGCAGCAATATTTTCCTTCAGAATAACCTCAATATAGTTAAAGATGTACATTAGACTGTTCATGAGAACTGAAGATTGTACTGCTTTCTGTGCCAATGTGGTAGTGTGTATAACTAACACAAATTTAGAGTCAGTTTAAAGAGAACGGGTGTGTGGAAGAATAGATTAAATATTAAGAGATATGCCACATAATAAAATACCCTCGACCGTAGCTAAGAAGTAACACTTGTATTTTTACTCAAGTTTTATTACCCAGATAATGGTAGTTCATCAAGGACAAAGAGATCTGAAATCCTTCAAAGTATTGATCATATTACAGACATTTATACTTTATTTATTCATTCTCAAACAACACAAATGCTACAGATTCCTAAACCTGAACAGAAGTGAGGCCTTTCTGGTGCTCCACTGAACCTCCTCTGGAAGCCCGTGGCCCCCGAGGTAAGGTATTAATACCTAAATGTTTTCAGAGTGAATCTACATCTGGGGATTCACATTTGTATCCCACTAACATTACATTCACACAATGTTCGTGTATTTAAATTCAATTCAGTTTAATTTTATTTGTATAGTACTGCTAACAATGGACATTGTCTCAAAGCAGCTTTACAGAACATAAGAAATATAGTACAGAAAGTTTATTATACAAAGATTTATATTGTACAAAAGTTTTCACGATTAGTATTAGACTTATATTTATGTGTTTGTATTTATCCCTAATGAACAAGCTTGAAGTGACTGAGGTGACTGTGGTGAGGAAAACCACCCTTAGATGGAAGAGGAAGTAACCTTGAGAGGAACCAGACACAAAAGTGAACCTCATCCTCATTTGGTGACACTGGAGGGTGTGATTATATACTGTTATAAGCACCAGAGAGTGTTATTATGATTAATGTCCTTTCTACAGTAATAAATAGTCCAATTGTGTATGAATCATTGTATTGTGGTATTTCTTGTCCTCAAAGACCACATGGAGTTGGCATCTCCTCTTCGAATGTCTGAATCCTCATGAAGCGGAATCCAGCTGGAGCTGGTATAGATGCCTCGGGATCCTCACAGGGTTGGCCACTTCATGAAGGTTACATCTTGATGTATATAAAGTAAAGTTAAAAGTTATGCACAAAGGCATAGCTATGGTGTCTTTCACAGAAATCTATGTGCAGGATTCCGATAAATAGCTTAAAAACCCTTGTAGAAAACGAAAGTTCTTTGAAGTAGCCTACTGTAATTATACTTGGAACACCTTAAAAAATAATTCATATTCTTTGAAAAATCTTTTGTAATCTATTGTTTTTCATTACTGTATAAATTACTGTACGAGTCATCTGTTATAGTTAATGAAAAATGTACTTGTATTCATGTCCCATGTTCATGACCTGACATTATTAGTAATTTTATTTATTTATTTATTTATTTATTTATTTATTTATTTATTTATTTGCTTATGATTTTGGGAAACCATTATTCATAGAAAGATAGATAGATAGCAAGCAAGCAAGCAACTAAATGTCATTTAGCATCTACCAGAAGTCCAAACAGTAGAAACAACAATGTGCAAAGAAACAAGTGCAGATAAATGTGTTAGTGTACAACAATAAATAGTAAGTTTAGCAATGAATTTACAGTTATATACAATTATAATTGGTAGAAAATGATGTAACAGAATGTAAAAGGTGGAGCGATATGCAATGTGATTACAGACAGTGAAGTATTAGACAGACATCAGGGTCCTAGCGGTGTAGTTCAGTAAGTTTATGATTGTGATATATGAAATTAATATACATTTTAAACTGTTACACAATTTTATACTTTAAAAAAGAATGAATTTAATACGGAAATAAATGTTTAGTATAACCTAAATGCTGTTTTTACTCAGTCTTTGCAAAATAAAAATGTTAGTAATAATCCTATTGTCTGTGGAAACTTTGTTATCTGATTTCTGTGACACAAACATGCTGAAAAAGAATAAAAAATAATAAAACCAAATATGAGGCAAAAATACAGACTATGTAGGAGAGTACTGTACAAACAGCAATACATGAGAGCCTGACCCTAAAGTGCTTACAATCTAGACTTATATAGGGGTGTTAACTCAGAGCGAGATGAGACACAGGTGATATTGCGTAGGGTGTGGAGTGCTAAAGCTGATGTAGTTCAGGGATCTTAAGTGCTACCATGACATGTCATTTGTCTGAGAAAGGATTAACACATTTTTGAACATATAAATGCACGTTTTCTTAGATTCAAGTGTGAAAAGTTTAAACAAAACATTTAAGTGTTACAAGGATGAATGAGACTCATTAAGCTCCTGGCTGGTGTAACAGTGGCATGTTCATGTTTCCATCCGCTGTCAGTTATAGAGGTGAGTGTCGTGTAAGGCCCGTTGTCCTCACTAAAGCAGAACTAATTAATGCTGATAATCAGCAGAGAATGTGGTGATGTTCAGGGCTGGCACGCTGATCACATGCACATTTCGCTGGAATTGCCAAGGTTGTTCGATTTCCTATGTGAGCATTTAGCCAATTCACATTTGTGCACTTTCGATTTTCTACAAAAGTGTGACACGTTTGATAAGAGCCCCATTATCAACACTGACATTATGAACCATTAAACTGTGATTATCCACAATCTCCATCGCTTTCTCTCTCCCACACACACACACACACATACACACACACGGTGTCTCCTTTCTGCTGTTTCGCACAACTCATTACAATCATACTCTATGATTAGATTTTCTGCTTACTCCTTTTCCCAATAAGATAAAAAAAAATCCTCTTTCTATGAGGATGAACAGAAAGCAGAACATTGCTAATGTGTGACTGATAATCTTAAAAAACAAACACATTGCTGTGATGTATTTTTATTTTTTTTTGCAATCCCACTGATATTATTTTTTAAGTCATTGTTACAGAAACACAGAAACATCACTCAGTCACAGACCAAATCATCTCATGTTAATAGTGAACTGATTCACCTCTCTCTCTCTCTCTCTCTCTCTCTCTCTCTCTCTCTCTCTCTCTCTCTCTCTCTCTCTCTCTTACTGGTTGCTGCGTGACTGTAATAAAAGCATACATGCCACATTAATCATTTAACCACCCCCTTGAGTCACCAGCAGGCTGTTTTAGCCACGAGCTTTCCATTTGGACAAGATTCTCTTGCGAATGCTGATTAAAGTGTGTTGTTTACTCTTTTCTCATCCCTATTTTATGGTAATGTGCAGCTTTTAAGTGAACAAGCGATGAGTGAGATCAGAGAGTGAAAGAGAAGCTGGCAGGGCAGCTTTAATGTTTAAGTGTTTGTTCAATGGCACACAGTTTTCTGGAAAACATTTTGTTGTCTGTTTTTCACTTTTCTGTTCATAGTGGTGCAGATTACACACCGCAATACTGGACATGTTTGTATATTACAGGGTTGTCAGGATTCGAGTACTGAACAGAAGAGTTATTTATTTATCCTTTTGATTTGGGGGAAAAGTTTCATCCTTTGGTTTCAGGTCATTACAGTTCATCATATTTCAAATGATTTAGTTATTGTCATTTACTTTTCATCCTAAAGAAGGTTTTTGACAAACATCGCCATTTTTTTGTCAAAAATATGAACACTGTCACAGATGTGTCTCAAGCCTAATTCCTAGGATTCCCAGTAAAGGCCCAGGTTCCGTGATGACACTTATCAGGATAAATCACTCTTACTGAAAGTTAGTGAGTAAGCCCCCAGGTGGTCCAGCGGCAGGATCCCACGTTCTCATTGCCGATGCCCAGGTTTGATTTTTTTGGGTGCTAACACAGCCACAGGAGAGTTAACTCCCTGAAGGGGATCTGGCATTAACCATGTGCCAAATCTAATATGCGGACCATAAAAAAAAACGAGTGTTAGTGAGTGAGGTTGTTGAGTCGGACCATGCAAAACCCATACAAGATACATACAAGAATTTAGAGCAAGTTCAATATGAATAAGTCATAGGTTAAAAAATGTCAGAGAATTGCAACTGTAAATTCATCCATAGAATACTTACTACACAATAAGTCCATTACATTATGAATTTAATTTGTATTATAGAAGCCTTTATTTTGTCACATATACATTACAGCACAGTGAACATCTTTTTTTTTTACCATATCCCAACTCTGGAGGTTGGGATCAGGGTCAGCCCTGATACAGCAGTGAGGGTTAAGAGCCTTGCTCAAGGGCCCAACAGCAGCAGCTTATCACTGCTGGGGATTGAACCCTGATCCTCCGAACAACAAGCCAGATCCTTGAACCACCACAGGCCGATATTTGTAGAGCTCTTTATCAATGCACATTCATTGTCACAAAGCAGCTTCATAGGAATATAAAAAGTAAAAATTTGAATTTATATTTATTCCTAATGAGCAAGACAGAGGTGACTGTGGTAAGAAAAATCTCCTGATGATATGTATAAGAAACCATGAGAGGATACAGACTCAAAAAGGAAACCCGTCGTCATCTGGGTGACACCGGAGAATGCAATTATAAACCATTTCCCCTCCATAACTGCACACAATCTGGTGCAATTATGCAACCAGGAGACATTATCAGGACACGATGAGCTGCTAAAGTGTCCCAGGCAATCATAACACAAGCTTAGACCTGAGAAGGCAAAAGGTTAAAAAGGCAAGTTGGCAACTAATGACTACATGCAACGAAAATGAGCAGAAAGTTTTTACAAACTCAAATAGAGGTTGGTGAATTCAGCAGAGCGTTAGACCTACCACAATTCCCCTGTCAGGGAAGAAAAAAAAATCTCAGCTGAAGTGCTAAAGTTAATACAAATATTCCCACATAGGTTACACACTGTGTGAGTGTGTGTGTGTGTGTGTGTGTGTGTGTGTGTGTGTGTGTGTGTGTGTGTGTGTGTGTGTGTGTGTGGGTCTGTTTCTGTTTCAGACTACCAAATAGCACAAAATAAATTAAAAGTATGCTCAAGCAGACGAAAGAGACGAGATGTCTTGTGTATCATCTTGTAGTAGTTAGATTATTAACAATTTCCTATCATGTGCCTGGATTAAAAAGAGAAAAAAAATATCCATATAGAATCAATAACAATTTTTATAAGAAACATACAATGTATTAGGTCATGTTGTTTTCACTGAAAGCTATCACATACTAATACTGGAAGAAAGAGCATAATACTGTATATATATATATATATATATATATATATATATATATATATATATATATATATATATATATATATATATATATATATATATAAAATTCATTCATTCTTCATTCATTCATTTTCTACCACTTATCCAAACTACCTCGGGTCACGGGGAGCCTGTGCCTATCTCAGGTGTCATCGGGCATCAAGGCAGGATACACCCTGGACGGAGTGCCAACCCATCGCAGGGCACACACACACACACTCTCTCATTCACTCACACACTCACACACTACGGACAATTTTCCAGAGATGCCAATCAACCTGCCATGCATGTCTTTGGACCGGGGGGAGAAAACCGGAGTACCCGGAGGAAACCCCCGAGGCACGGGGGAGAAAATGCAAACTCCACACAGACCAGGCGGAGGCAGGAATCAAACCCCCAACCCTCTAGGTGTGAGGCGAAACTGCTAATCACTAAGCTACTGTGCCCCCCTACACTGAAGATTGTAATCTTCATTCCTTTTTCTCACTGTATTAGTAAAGTGGACTGTACTCATTTGCATAATAAATTCATTGTCTGTTTAAAGAGAACTGCTTTTAAAAAAGATGACATTTTTTGGTGCACAGGACAGTTTACATACTGTATAGCTCAACTCAAGAAGGATGGGGCTGAGTTTAAAAGGGTTTAAACTAAATGGTTCATTTTTACAGCTATGGACAAATTAAGCATAAAGCTCTAGAATGGCGCTTCATCTGAGATGTCTTGCATTTTAAATGTTACATTAAAAATCTGATTTTCCTACAAAGTGATATCTGATGAATCAAGTCGGGTGCATGAGCAGGATTTAGTTTGTTAGGTATTATGCAGTATTCGTCCATTTCAGCATTTCAGTAGAACAGTTAGAAAAACATAGCAAAAGAACCAGTAAAAGAAAAACTTTAGCAAACTTGACATTATTCACGAAGTTGATCAGAGAAACAGAAAAAAAGACACGAAGATCAGCTAGCTAGGTTGCAGTACACATTGCCTTGAGACTTACCAGTTCCTGCATGATATTAGGTAGATCTCATCTTCCAGTAGATTTAAAAAAAAATAGTTCACAAACTTGTGAGAAGAACTTTGATCTGCTATGGATTTCCAAGTCAAAACATTGGTCCTGAAGATCATGAGATTAAAAATTGCATCAATGAGGGCATTAACAATTTGTGAATGTCTGGGTGCTCTCTGAACCTTTGCTTGAAGGGATTCCCACAACAGGATAATAACTTATTCCATATCCTCACAAAGATGCTGACATTTAGTTGCAGGCTTCAAATGAAGAGAATCGATGTCTTTGGAAGTCATGAGATATTAACTTAAAACAAACTCTGAACATTTGCATAGTGAGAGTGTAAATTGTCATTTTACTGCCACTTGCTATGAGCTTCTTCAAAATGTTTTGGCCACTCGAGCAGGGTTTAGTAACATAGTGTGATGGGGATTTCATTCTTAATTTAAATTAAATTTCTAGCTCAGTTTGTTTTATACCACAATTAAGGATAGCTCCATGTGAGAACTAATGCAGATCGTATGTACGATGTGAAATATGTCATAGAAGAATAAAGTTTGAAATTTTGGTACTGTAGATGTGGTATGTATGAAACAACAACAACAACAACAACAACAACAACAAAACACAGAACTGACTGGTGCTGCATTCTTGTCTCATTTAATTCAACCGATCTCACAAAAAAAAATCATTTACAAAGTGTATTATTGACAAGTAAAAAGTAAAATATGTGGAATATTTACATAAATTTCAACTTGCTGCTTTTTGCTTTAATGACAGCGTGCTTTCAAATTCTATGCAGTCTCGACTCAACAAGAAACGTATGATCCATTTTAGATCGAATATACCAGTGTCTCATTTAAACACATCTTTTAATAGAAGAGATTAGACAGCGCAGTCAACATGGTCATTATCATTCAGGTGCATACGTTTAAATAGGAACCAGGAAAAAAACACAGAGTCTACAGTATAATATTAAATATTCAGCATATTAAACCTTCATTGTTTCAAATATTTAAAAATTCTAAAACATTCTTTCAACTTCCAGGTTTAAATAAATAAAATAAAAACCTGATTTTTAGTGCATTTGCAGATTTTTAGAACTCACTGTAAATTTCTTAATCTATATTTTGTGTTCAAATTCTTAGTAATTATTTATCTTTCAGTAGTTTAGACTTACAGTTTGTTTACCTTTACTGAAACACCCAGACATGCCTGTCAGGCAGAAAAAGGAATGATCTAGCGCATAGCTTTAATATGTATGAATATCTTAATTTTTCATAAGAATACTTTTGAGTCAGTCTTGTGTGGACAATGAGGCACTTTGCAAGTCAATAGAAATTTGAGTGCCACATCCATGTCTGTGAAAATGCCTAACTATTTTATAGTAATTTATTCCACAGGGTGATTGACTGGCAACTCCAGTGCTCCAGCAGACACCATCTTGGCAGCAGAGACACAAGCTGTTAGAGTGAACACTAAATTAGCATCTCAGACTCACCCCTGATAGATAATTGGTGACATGTTGGCTGTTCCTGATACGATGATGGAGAAGACTCTGGCCTACTGTTTGCCCTTTTAATTTATTTTCCTGTTGTTGTTTTCGGGCCCTGACCCAGTGACACAGATAGTGACTGGAACTGAACCATAGAACACACAGCTCTGAGGGAGCAAACACTGCCTGCTGATCCACATCATGTCTTCATGACAATACATTTCATTTCTCTATGTTTTTCTCAGTGTGTATCTATATGAACATATTGGGTTGTCAGACATGCTTTAAAATACAATAAAGTGCTACTTCTGATCTGGTAAAAGCTGGTTAAGTGTTTAGAATATGTTCATTTTAAACATTTTACCTCAGGAATGGCATGGATCCAGACTGGGAACAAGGTGGGAATATGCCCTTTATGGCCATCACAACACAAGCACACACACATAGACACACACATAGACACACACATAGACACACACATAGACACACACACACACACACACACACACACACACACACACTCAAACACACACTCAAACACACACAAGGTCGGAGCGGAAGGAAGCAGGTAACCCAGAGGAACAGTAACAGAACAAATTTTAAACCATAAAACAATGAACACCAATCTCAAAGCCAAGAGAGAGAGAGAGAGAGAGAGAGAGAGAGAGAGAGAGAGAGAGAGAGAGAGAGAGAGAGAGAGAGAGAGAGAGAGAGAGAGAGAGAGAGAGAGAGAGAGAGAGAGAGAGAGAGAGAGAGAGAGAGTGAGAGAGAGCACAGATGGTATCAATTAGGAAAATTGAAGCCTATCCTATAATAGTTCAATATGCAGTAATTTTTAAACTATTTGTCAAGCATGCCAAAATGGCTAAACGCGATTAGAGAATAAGGTGAACATGCTAATTAGCAAAGCTGAAAGATCTAAGGCATCTGTCTCTTAAAATAATTAATGCAATAGTTCATTGTCTATTTGAGGCACAGGTTCAGGCATTGCAGTGGGTCTGATATCTGGCGGAATACACAGTAGGATGTTATACTGTATGTACTGTATGGTTTATGTACTGTGTGTATTTTATATAGTATATGGTTCGGCCTGTCGTTACATTGCATGGGTGGTGTAGCCTGGTGGTGGTGTAGGTGGTGTAGGGTGGATGTAGGGCTGGTGCTGAAGGATGGATGAAACCTTTTATAGAGAGAGTTCACCTTCAGGATATCACTTTATCTCACTCAAAATACACACACTGGGAAAGAAATTCTCACTGCCAGTCCAGATGTGAACTCTATAAGCAGTAGTAACACTTCTACTCACAAACAAATTCAAACTGAGCAATTGATGTTGAACAGAAAGCGAGTGAAGATGCTGTAAAGAGGTGGAAGATGGTAGAGCCTCTGTAAAGTGTATGCTCAAGTCTGATTCCCCCAGTTAGAGCTGCCAAGGTTGGCTTTCTATGTGTGACCATCCTAAAAACACACCTGTCTCTCAGACCAGTGAAGGATGGAATGAGCACTCATCAGTTCAGTGGTCCGCTACAAACCCTCTGTGTGTGTGTGTGTGTGTGTGTGTGTAAGTGTGTGCACGCACATAAGTGTGCACGTCCTTGTCCCCACAAGGACAAGAATATCTTATGCTTTTGACCTTGTAGGAAAATTTGGCTGGTCCCCACAAGGAACAATTCAATTTATATTAAAAAAACAACAACTTTGATTTAAAAAAAAAAAAAAGAAAGAAAGAGAGAAAAAGAAAAACAAAGAAAACCAAACTAAAAGATAAAAAAGATTTTCTTTAATAACTGAGATAAAGAAGAAAAAGAAAGAGAAAGGGGGCACAGAAGCCTTTATAACTGCCACATATACATCACAGCACAGTGGAATTCTTTTCTTCACATACCCCAATTGAGGAGGTTGGGGTCAGAGTGCAGGGGCAGCTATGATACAACGCCCCTGGAGCAGGGAGGGTTGAGGGCCTTGCTCAAGGGCCCAGCAGTGGCAGCTTGGCTGTGCCGGGGCTTGAACCCCGATCCTCCGATCAACAACCCAGAGCCTTAACCAGTTGCAACACCACTGCCCCATGCCCTAATGGTTTGGTTTAGATACACCATAGCTTTAATTAAAATCAATAATTACACCCATGGAAGTTCTTCCCAAGGATAGTATAACAGAGCAGTATAAGCAGCTTTGGCTCTGCTTCACTCATACTGATCATGGGGTTTCTGGGGAAAGAATATAGCAGAGAGAGAGAGAGAGAGAGAGAGAGAGAGAGAGAGAGAGAGAGAGAGCGAGAGAGCGAGAGAGAGAGAGAGAGAGAGAGAGAGAGAGAGAGAGAGAGAGAGAGAGAGAGAGAGAGAGAGAGAGCGAGAGAGAGCGAGAGAGAGAGAGAGAGAGAGAGAGAGAGAGAGAGAGAGAGAGAGAGAGAGAGAGAGAGAGAGAGAGATGAATTATGAATTAAAGGCATTAAGGGCTGGTGAGGGTTGGTGCAAATATGTTATCCAAGCTTATAGACGTGCCATATTTGATAATTCCTATCCAGTTCAAGGCTGACCACTGATAAAAAGGATCAAATTGGATAAGTGCAGACCATTACTGATTTCTCTCTCTCTCACACAGCAGCTCTAATCCATAAATCTAATTCCAGCCCCAATTCAAATCCAAACAGTAAACCAAACCCCAACTATTAAATCCTAACATATAATAAATGCTAAAATACTAATTGCTTTATGAGGAGTACTTCTGTAGCTATTTGTAGAATTCATGAATGTTTTATTCATTTATTCATTCATGTTCAGGAAGCCTTTTTTCCTGGTCAGGGTTTCAGGGTTGAGGCAGATATTGAGCTTAGACACACTGGGCAAAAAAACTGAATGGGAATAGAACCTAGATGGCACACCAGTACATCTCAGAGCATAACACACACACACACACACACACACACACACACACACACACACACACACACACGCTTAGACATTCTGTGGTATCATAAACAGGACAGATGCTACAGAATAAAATAGTCACCTCACACTTCAGTAGTCACCAGAGCACAGACCACAGCTTGTGCTTTCTCTAGCGCACTGTTCAGCTCAGTAGCTAGTAAAAAAAAATGCAATATTTATAATGCACATAACCTACAGGCAACTATGCACTTCTCCATTGATAATATGTCTTCATCTCTTGTCGCATGTACTCTTGTGATTACTGTTAAATAAGACTCATAAACCTTTAATATTTCATTTTTAAGACTTTAAAAATATGGATTTATTCATAAAATAAAATGTGTTTTTCTTGTTGCCTTAAGATTAAATGGTTTGTGTATTAGATTACTGAAATATAACAAATATACTTTTTTAAATAAAAAAAAAACAAATAAATAAAAATTAAAAATTACATAAATTAAAAAGAACTGTATAAATAAAGGTGAAATGATTACAAAGATGAGATTATTATTATTAACGGAGAAATCATAATTTAAGTAATCAGAAAGGACATTAGGTCTCTCTTCTATAATGATGTTTGATCTGAATTGTGTTTTACCTCAAACTGTAAAGTTACAGATAGGGCAATTCTGTTCCAATACATTTGCTCACATAAGGATGGGGTTGCACAAAGAATTGGCCTTTCTTTCCTAATACTTCTGGAGGACTGGATATGAAATTTGTGTTACAAGTTAAAATAATAATAATAATAATAATAATAATAATAATAATAATAATAATAATAATAATAATAATAATAAAAACTGAAAAAAACACAACATGCTGTGAATCCAGGTGTAAACAAAAAAAATATGAAGACAAAAGAAAAAAACAGAGATGGGGCAATCTTAAAGAAAAGCACAGAATGCTGATTTTAAATAAGTGAAACTGTAAAAAGATTGAAGTAAGATACTGTTTTACTGCTTTTCTTTCTTTCTTTCTTTCTTTCTTTCTTTCTTTCTTATTATTTAATTATTGCTAAGGGTAGTCTTTTATTTTTGTATTTCTGTATAATTATTTAAAGTGGATATTGGTTCTCTATTTTTAAAAGTAGTTCTGCTGAAATAATTGGGATTCCTCCAGGTCCACCTTGATTATTCTGGTGTGAGCTCAATACGGCTAACATTTACAAACATTGCAGCTGAGCACAGACTGTTAGCATAATGCTATTTTATTATGTATTCTGCAGTCTTTCCGGCCTTGCATAAGGATAGTATGTAGCTCTGGGTGTATTCATCCGAGAAGTGTGTGTGTGTGTGTGTGTGTGTGTGTGTGTGTGTGTGTGTGTGTGTGTGTGTGTGTGTGTGTGTGTGTGTGCGAAGTAATGAGGCCATTATCAGAGTGAACAGCTAATCTGGTCCCTCACAGAAAGTAAACACAATTAATCATTCATATCATCCGTCATCCTTCCCTCGCTCCCGCTCCCTCCCTATTCACTTTCTCCACACTTTCTCTGTACTCTCTCCTGGATTCTCTCCATTTCGCCGTCTCAAACTGTGTCTAAAACGAAACCAGTCAGCATTAGTTATGAACTAATTTTATGGCTTCTGCTTGCAGCTTGGTTCATTAGTTTCATGCTTAAAAGATTTCTTTTTATGCTGAAAGACCATTACAAGCCTGCTTAAAATTCTCTAGAGAGCAAAACAAAATTATTGGGTTATAAAAAACAGGACATCGTGTGAAAGAAAGTAAACAGAAACATGTGGATATAATGTACTGTAATGAAAGTTCAAGTTCTTTTGTCATCTCTCGGAAAGAAAAGAAATAACATTCATTTTAAATTCAATTGCATCACACGCACAACCATACTGTACACAGACCGACATGTAGTGAAATACTTTCTGACTACATCATCAAAAGAAGGAAAAATAGAATTAAATTAGTTCAAAATAAAGTAGACAGGAAAAAGAAAAAAACAGTGCAATTGTGTGAGTTCTGTGCAAAAATCTTCAGTGTTGTGAACATCGAGAAAAAGTGTTGTCCTGGTTGAGGGTCTAAGTGAATGGTCTGGGCACCTCCTCATTTTTTCTGTTCTCTCTATCTTCACTATCATACACTTGCTGGCACACTGGCTACATTCATGAAAAGAAAAAAAAAAGAATTTTTTAAAAAATCCTTTAGTTTTGCATTCTGTGTTTACAGAAAGCTGTTCGTTTGTGCATTGTATTAAGCCCTATGACCAGTTTTGCAACCTGACAATCACTCAAAAGGCCATTTTTCCCTAATGAAGCCAAGTGCAACAGAAAAGCCCTTTGAAAAGGCTTTTAAAAAGTTCAGGACACCGTAAGAAAAAGGTCAATTTCTGTCGGTTTAGTGTGCATAATGCTTAAAATGCCAGAAGAATCATGAGAAGTGATGCAGCAGGTCAACACATTCTACATGCTGGAGTATGTGAATAAAGTTGATCATATTTTAACAGTGACTGTAACATAAATGTATCATGAGCAGACATCTGGACTCTCTGTATGTTAACGATCTTGATATCTTTATGAATATTATCTTTTTGGTGGGAATGGGGGACCATTATCGGAGCTGCTTATGTACAGCACATGCTTTCAAATGTTCGTGGTGGTCTATACAAAATCCTACTAGGATTACTCATGTGCAAAGTTATTGTTTGTGAATTAAGGTGACATGGTTGTACAGCAGGTGGATGATTTAGCATCTCACTAGGTTTATTTAGATTCCAAAAACTCAGAATATTCATTTCAAAGATTAATTGCCTGTATGATTTCATTTGAATGTCTTTTTGACCTGTTTGTATGATTTAGATTTAGGGACTCCTTGGCTGCTTGATTCAAATCTTTACTCAGTACAATTTAAGGATTTGTTGGTTGCTTGAATGAGATTCTAAAGCGATTTGAGGATCTTCTGTGATTTAGGGACTCATTGGTTCTCTGAAATAGATTCAAGGATCATTCAGTCTCAGAGAGAATCATTGACTATATTATTTTAATTCAGAGATTCACTACTGTATATGATGTAGGGGGAAGTCGTGGCCTAATGGTTAGAGAGTTTGACTCCTAACCCTAAGGTTCTTGGTCCGAGTCTCGGGCCGGCCATACCACGACCAAGGTGCCCTTGAGCAAGACCCCGAACCCCCGTGTGCCACAGCATAAATGGCTGCCCACTGCTCCGGGTGTGTGTTCACCGTGTGTGTGTGTGTGTTCACTGCTGTGTGTGCACTTTGGATGGGCTAAATGCAGAGAACGAATTCTGAGTATGGGTCACCATACTTAGCTGTATGTCACGTCACTAGTCATAATTCATTGGCTAGACTACCTGGCGATCAGAGTCACAATTGAGTGACTATATGTAACAGGGTTTAAATAATATTAGTTAAATTCATGCACAAATTGGGAAACCTCGCCATTGGCTGTTGCATCTCTTGTACGCACGTACATTGTGTTGAGGGGCGGAGCTGCGTACAGTATTCTCCAGCAGTTTCACAATGGTTTGCTGCTGGTAAGCTGCCTTGATCATTGCTCCGTCTAAATAACTAAGTTTGGACTGTTTTCAAGTGCAAAGTTGAACTTTTATACTACACACAATTTAGGAGTGTGTGTATTAACATGCTTGTGAACTCCGAACTCAGATTATTTTAAGATTATTCATGCAACGGTGATGCAGTGCCTCTAACCAGCCTTTTTAGCCGTGTGTGTTTTCTCCAGGTATGTGTTTTTGTCATGTTGTGTAGGAATTGTTATTTGAATTGTGTGTTCGCGATCACCACACGTGCTTTAGGCCCTCGCATGTGCTGAGCGTGTATCTGCGCCATTTTAGATAATGGCATTCTTTCCTCCCTGTATATAATTTACACAAAATATGTAAAATATTGGTCACTTGAGTTTAGTTTTATTACTCGCACAATCACAGTGTAATATGTACTGCAAAATACGATAAAAAAAAAACAAATAAAAAACATTTGTCGCAGATTCGAGCCCAATCTGGTAGTGTGAAGAGCGAGTAAATCAAAACGTGATTGGCTGGAGTAGACGGTGGGCGGAGTCCACCTATTTGTGGATTCTTGTGCACGTCTTGACGTTAGAAATGTTTCAAATCCACAAATGCACAGAACGCGATTCACAAATGCATGCAGTGATTCACAAATGCACAGAACGCAATCCACAAATGCGCGCAGTGATTCACAAATGCACAGAACGCAATCCACAAATGCATGCAGTGATTCACAAATGCACAGAACGCAATCCACAAATGCAAGCAGTGATTCACAAATGCACAGAACGCGATTCACAAATGAGCAGGAAGCAATTCGCAAATAAATTCAATTTATAATTTTTTTTTATTTGCAAATCCCATTTTATTTATTTGTGAATTTTCTTTTTTTCTGTGAAATTTGTAAAACATATTTGTGAAACTCTTTATATTTATTTGTGAATCATAGTGTATTTATTCAGAATAACGAAACAACTCTGACCCCATATGCTTTATTTGAACAGGAAAGCACAGGTACGCGCAGCGTGCACGCGCAGTCAGAGCTGGAGGCGTTTATCTATAACGTTAATCGGCGGAAAGACGGCAACCAAAAGCAGTGAAATTTCACTATTCTTATTACCAGAGTTGTCATGATATATAATATAGAACTCTTGTTGTTTTAAATTCTCACTGAGGGCTAAAACCCCTAAAGATGAAATCCTAGAACCGCCCCTGGTGTCAACCCAAAAAACACGAAGTGCTTAATTTAATTAACATTAATTTTGTCATTTGTAAAACATCACAATAATTTTGAGTTGTTTTCAAGGACAGAGCTGGAATCTCCCTACAGTTTGGGATGTGGCCTTGGTGATACACTTGGAACATTATATTTCCAAAAGTATTGGGTCACCTGACCTTCCCTTCTATATGTGGTTGTTTTCTGATCTCATCCCTACTGAACACCTTTGGGATGAATGTGAACGCTGACTCCACCCTACCTCACCTACATCAGTGCCTGCCTTTAGTAACACTCTTGTGGCTGATGAACACAAATATCCATCAGCACACTCCAAAAATAAATATTCATATACATATACATACACACACTATACACACACACACGTTTATATATATATATATATATATATATATATATATATATATATATATATATATAAACATGACATCCAGTTACCAGCATGACACTAAACAGGTAGTAGTATCGGCGACTTTTTACTTAAGTACATGTCAGAGCCCATACTTCTTTACTTTAAGTTGAGTAAAAGAGTGTAGTCACTACTTCTACTGGAGTCTTTTAAAAAAATGAGTATCTGTACTTCTACTTGAGTAAAGGATGTGTGTACTTTTGCCACCTCTGATTCAGAGTCACGATTAATATTTGTGGTTCTTTATAAAGAAATTACTATAAATATATATATTTTTTATATTATTATGTATGCAGTGAAAGATGGCAGCCTTTTTTCAGAACAACACTATATGTGAATGAGATATCGCATGTGACTGCATATTCAAACTTGTTTTAGCACAGCACCGAGTTGTTGAAGATATTTATTAGTTCTCACCTTTTTACCAATCTCTATTTGCCTTTCTTTAACACTCCTGTACTGGTTCAAATGTAAAAAAAAAAAAAGGACGTAATTAAAACATAAAACAAGAGATGATTATTTAACGAACATGCACGATCGTTCCCTGTTTGTTTGTGTCTTTGTCTTTGTGATTGACTTTTCATTATCTGATACACGTGCAATGCTCTATACCGCATGGGGAAATGTTTACAGACACACATCCTTAAAAACAAACAAGAGGAACATCACCGATTCAGGTAACACAAACACAAGCTGAGAGAAAATCAATTTCCAGCCACAGCAGGAAGTAAATTCTCAGAGGATTGGGATTTAAGGGCTGAAATCTCAATCTATAGCAAAATCACATGCTTTCCACAAGTAGGCAGAATGTGTTGGGAAGCTCTTGTGAAAGGGGAAAAAAAAAAGAAAAATAAATAGATAAAAGTGAATAAAATTTTTTATATATATCTTTCTACATTCAAACATCCATAAAAACTTAAGGACAAGTAAACTTGACAATTAACAAGGGTTGCATTGGTTTAAATGCCCTAAACTTAAGATTTAGCCACAATAAGAGTTCAGCTCTTTCTCTGCAGCCATTCTATCCCTCTAAGCCGGAAATGGGAAGAAATGGGCAGAAATCACTGAAGAAAAGAGCAGTCATGTTTTTCCTCCTTGCAAGCAGTTGCACACCTGTTTGCAGATCACATAAAGAGATTGGATTTGTAGAATTAGATTATATTGCAGCTGCTTGATGGAGTGAACGTCTGCACTCAAAATGGTGTTTCTGTAAGCTAAATCTGTGCAAATAACACTCACAATTATCCAATCAGCCAATCACATGGCAGCACTGCAATGCATACAATTATGTAGATACAGATCAAGAGCCTCAACCATTGTTCACATCAAACATCAGAATAGGTTGGTGGATGTTGGTTCCCTATCAAGCAAACTGGTTTGAGTTTTTTCAGAAAATGCTGGTTTACTGGGATTTTAACCGACAGTGTTCTAATCTAAAACGTGACCGAAACGTCAGTGTGATAAAATGAATACACACTCTTTAAAACAGTGGTGAGCAGAAAAGCATCTCAAAACACAGCATATTGAAATACTTACATTTTGAAGCAGATGAGCTACAAAAGCAGAAGACCACATGGAGGTTCTGCTTCAATAAGCCAAAAGCAGGAATATGAATGTACAGAGAGGTCTTTGAAACTGATTAAGCATCTATTCAGTTCAGAGAAACTCTTCTTGCAGACCCTTTAAGGTAACACACTCTCGGTGAGAGCCCACAGACTCTTCTGTATATAGATTATGAAGTCTGTTACACCTAAGAAAATATTCTCTTATAAGGGTCAAATTGCAGATATTTGACTAAGGGAACCCATATTAGAACCCGTGAGTTCCCTGTAAGATTTACAATCATCATTGCTTCCATACAGCATGAAGAGATTTAAACTGTTGACCTTGAAGCTATAGATCAAGATAAGCAGCTGTTTTCATCCGGAGCACCACTATAGGCGTCAAGTGTTACTGATAAGCTATCGTGCTCACATTTACGCCATTTGGCAGACATTTTATACAACTAAGCAGTGAGCTGAGGCTACAACCGTGGTTTAAGGGCCTTGCTCAAGGGCCCAGCAGTGGCTGCTTAATAGGCCTGAGATTTGATCTCAAGACCTTCCAATCTTTAGTGCTCATACAACATGCTTATAGTCACACTGCTTTATACATAATCTACACATGTGGACAAAATTGTTTCTATCCTTCGGTCAATGAAAGAAAAAAACTACAGTGGTCAGAGAGAAAACTTTAATTTGACAAAAGTAATAAGAAATAAAAATTCTATGAATGTTTTCTATGAATTCTATGAAAGTCAGACATAGCTTTTCAACCATGCTTCAACAGAATTATTTAAAAAAATAAAGTCATGGAACAGGCCTAGACAAAAATGATGGTACCCCTAACTTAATATTTTGTTGCACAACCTTTTGAGGCAATCACTGCAATAAGACGATTGCTGTAACGGTCAATGAGACTTCTGCACCTCTCAGCAGGTATTTTGTCCCACTCCCCATGAGCAAACTACTCCAGTTGCTTCCGGTTTGAAGGGTTTCTTCCAGACGGCACGTTTCAGCTCCTTCCAAAGATGCTCAATAGGATTGAGGTCAGGGCTCATAGAAGGCCACTTTAGAATAGTCCAATGTTTTCCTCTTAGCCATTCTTGGGTGTTTTTAGCTGTGTGTTTTGGGTCATTGTCCTGTTGCAAGACCCATGACCTGCGACTGAGACCAAGCTTTCCGACACTGGCCAGCACATTTCTCTCTAGAATCCCTTGATAGTCTTCAGATTTCATTGTTCCCTGCACAGATTCAAAACAACCTGTGTCAGATGCAGCAAAGCAGCCCCAGAACATATCAGAGCCTCCTCCACGTTTCACAGTAGGGACAGTGTTCTTTTCTTGATATGCATCTGTGAACATAGAGCTGATGTGCCTTGGCAAAAGGTTACATTTTTGTCTCATTTGTCCATAGGACATTCTCCCAGAAGCTTTGTGGCTTGTCAACAAGTAGTTTGGCATATTCCAGTCTAGCTTTTTTATGATTGGTTTTCAACAATGGTGTCCTCCTTGGTCGTCTCCCATGTAGTTTACTTTGGCTCAAACAACGACGGATGTTGCAATCTGACACTGATGTTCCTTAAGCATGAAGTTCACCTTGGATCTCTTTGGAAGTCTTTCTGGGCTCTTTTGTTACCATCCGGCTCTTTGATTTGTCATCAATTTTCCTCCTGCGGCCATGTTCAGGGAGGTTGGCTACAGTCCCATGGATCTTAAATTTCTGAATAATACAGTATGTGCAACTGTAGTCACAGGAACATCTAGCTGCTTGGAGATGGTCTTATAGCCTTTACCTTTATCATGCTTGTCTATAATTTTCTATCTCCTGAGACAACTCTTTCCTTCGCTTCCTCTGGTCGATGTTGAGTGTGATACACACCATGTCACCAGACAACACAGTGACTACCTAGAGCCCTATATATAGGCCCACTGACTGATTACAAGATTGTAGACATCTGTGATGCTAATTAGTGGACGCAACTTGAATTAACATGTCCTTTTGGTCACATTATTTTCAGTCTTTTCTAGGGGTACCATCATTTTTGTCTAGGCCTGTTCCATGAGTTTATTTTTTTAAATAATTTAGTTGAAGCATGGTTGAAAAGCAATGTCTGACTTTCATTGGTTAACATTCATAGAATTTTTATTTCTTATTACTTTTGTCAGATTAAAGTTTTTTCTGTGACCATTGTGAGTTTTTCTTTCATTGACCGATGGTTACCAACAATTTTGTCCATGTGTGTATAAATTCAGTGATAGCTTCACTTCAGGGTTAGGATATTAATGATCATATATTTAGCTAATGGTTGAATGTACTGTAGAGGCATTAAAGATACACAAAATGTTGAAAGTATATACTGTAGGTATTTTAAACTTATAGTACAACCTTGAAAATCTGCCACATTCTAACCTATGTATGTGTGTGTAGTTTATTAAGGCAAGTCTTTTTTGCATTCAGATCTTCTTTCCAATACAAAATCGAACTGGTCAAATCTAAGACCTGATTCATTGAAATAGAATGAAGCATCTTAGTAAAGCGAATTGATCTTTCCATTGCTGCTGTGCTTCACTGCACATATTCTGTTTAAATAACATAGAGATGTCTATACGGATTATTGCAAAAGCAAACTTCACCGCACCTCTTTATAAAATAATCATTCGAATCCAACTTAGTTATATATTTGTGCTGCTTTGCTTCTTCATCATCGACACCAAAATGGTAACAAAAATGTGAAAAAGAAATGCAAGGCCTCCATGATGACGAACATCAAGTGTCGTTGAAATGATCCAATAATTTTGCAATTACTTTTTTGCATGTCACTGTTTGCATTTTGATCTCAAAGCCATAAGTAAGGTCATACACTTTTGTTACTTTTTTATAAGTGCTGACTAGGTCCTATTATTATTTGCATATTAAATATGCTAAAGTGCCCTCTAAAGGTACAACTACATTGTGGAAATCTTAAGGAAGTGCCTGGCTGAACATGAACAGTAGTTTAAAAAAGTGCTGATTAGGTTCCTTTTAGTGTGCCGGTACATGTGAGAAGACATGATGATGTAACCTTTATGGTGTCTTTGTGGAGAATATGCTATCGGGTTCAATTACATGTACTGTAAATGCTTAGAAATGCATGATACAGTACTCCAGAGGCTTGTGTGCTCAATATGCAGAATTGAGTCTCTACTGTACGTGCTTCTATACCTGTCTTTACTGTATGTGCTTGTATAGTGTGTGATCTCGAGGGTGCATGTATTAACCTTTGAGTTAGGGTCATTATTCTGGTGCTTTTCCTGGAAACTCTAGGGACGAGCAGAGAATACACCCTGGATGGGATGTTCATCTATCACAGGACACCAAGCACACACATTCTCACACTCATTTTATTTTAAGGCAATTCAGAGCAGCCGCTCTGTCCACATACAGGTATGTCTGTAAGGTTAAAGGAAACTGAAGAACCTGGAGGAAGCCTACAGAGATACTGACAATAACCTGAGTTGAACTGGAAAACCAGGAGCTTTAAAATGGAAACAAGACCCAAGATTAGATTTAAATCAATATAATAGTAGGTTAGTAATTAAAGTAAGATTACAATGAGTAAAGAGTTATTTGAAGAATTTAATTCTCTCTCTCTCTCTCTCTCTCTCTCTCTCTCTCTCTCTCTCTCTCTCTCTCTCTCTCTCTCTCTCTCTCTCTCTATTGTGTAGATGGACCTTCCTCTTTTCTATAACTTTTGTGGGATTACTGCAGTGGATTACTTTAAAAGGTGCTGTGGTTTTTGACACTTCGGTACTGCACTTTCAGCTCTGCTGCTTAAAAAAGGGACTCTGTAGAATAAGCAGAGATGCGGTGTACAGATTAAATGATTTTATCACAATGCTTCACAAACAGACTTAATCCCTTCATGGAGGTGATCATTCATAGAGGAGGATCGTTTTGCTGATAAGGCAGCACTATCACACCTCAGCTAATGTGTGATTCTTAACAGTTGCTGTATTTGGATTACAAGCTTTAATATATCAACAGGGGACACAAGGTGAGAGGGAGTTAGCTGATAGAAAATTGTTTTTTTTTTTATACCCATACTTTTAACATCTCGATGGGTTTAGAGAAATGTAATGGAAGATGTGCTAGCTTTAACTGTGGTTTAATCACCTGACCAGTTTATGAGGCACCATTCATCAGTATACTTTGTCGTGGATCTTTTTTCATATCAGACTTGTTGAGTTTATTTTTTTCACACATTTTTTAAATTGTTTTATTTCAGTTTCATTTCAGTTTCAACCTTCCACAGCTCTCTCACATCCCTCCGTTGTTTCCTTTGTTAAGCATTTATTACACCCGGCACTGCCCCATGCTCTATCTGATCCTCCAGCACTGATCAACTGGTCCCACCATTTCTCAGGGTACATGGAAGACCTGCATTTTTGTTCATTTTTGTCTGAACAGCTGAGTTACTGGTATTCTTCAAACAACACCTGCCTCTTCCTGAAGTACTTCGATTAAAATTTAGAAACTACAATATATTTCATTGTCTGTGTGATTTACTTGCTTAGTTGAGTTTTGGACTGATGGTACTCTTGATCTGTGATCTAGTGAACTATTAACAGGATGTACAGTATACATTGATTAAGACTTCACCACACTTCTGTAAGTCATTCTGAATACCATATATGTAAATGCATTCTTTAATAAGAACTATAATAACCACATACTTAGTTCATTCCAAAGTCTCAACACTGACAGACTACTTGTGGAGAGCATGATCGAGAGAAAACATATAAAACCAGCATCTGAAAATCATTCTTGTGTCACTACTCCACAATCCTGCTCTTATTTTAAGTCTGAAATCTGTCATCTATTTTTACTCTGACTCTTGTACTGATGATGTGTAGAGGGTGTTAATAAGCACCTCGGCATTCACTGTAAAAATCTTTTATCTGTTATCACAGGTACTGTCGCAGGGTTGGGGCTTAGGGGTTAGTTTATTAAATAAATAAATTCTAAACATTTGTGAACTGTTCTTTTAGAAATAGCAAAAAAATAGACAACAATTACAGTTCATGTATCTGTTGCTTTTACAGTTGTTTACTTGTTGTAGCTGTTTAGGTTTGATTCAGATTAATATTAGCAATGTAGCTGCTTAGGGGGCAGTGGTGGCTTAAGTGGGTAAGGCTCTGGGTTGTTGATAAGAAGATCAAAATTCAAGCCCCAGCACTGCCAAGCTGCCACTATTGGGCCCTTGAGTAAGGCCCTCAACTCTCCCTGCTCCAGGGGCACTGTATCATAGCTGCCCCTGCAATCCGACCTCAAAGAAGAAAAGAATTCCACTGTTCTGTAATGTATATGTGGCGATAATAAAGGCTTCCTTTTCGGTTGTAATCACCAGTTGTTGGTTTATTTGTCAAGATACTGTTTTTTAATATTCACACTTTTATTCACAACAAACAGAAAAGTTACTCTTAACTTAAATAAAATTTCTTCCCACATAGCAGTGAAAGTGTCATAGGCTAGGACTATGTTCTGCCGGAGTACTGTGGGGCGCTGGGAGGGATATTGTTGTTTATCATTATGTGACTATTGTATGTCTTCTATGAGTTCACCTGTTACCCATTACCCCAAATGTGGCTTATTATTTATACCCCTCCTTGTGTCATTGTTCACAACATGTGCTATGTTTGCTGTTGTGTGCTGTCACATTTAGGTTTTGTTTTTATTTTCTGAGTAACCTTGATCGAGTTTTAGTTTTAACCATGCTAAAGTGCTCTTGTGTTAGTTAGTACTATGTCGTGTTTCAGTTAAGTGACATTTTGCTTTGTTCTCATTAAATAAACCATGGTTTATCTTCTCTATCCCTGCACATGCGTCTGCTCAATCATGTCGCCATCATCGCCGACATGACAGAAAACCTGCAACCCATGTTTAATCATGTGTGGAAGACTAAGTTTATATTTGTATAATTAAAGGCACTATTTACATTTTACACAAGGATATACACAAGGATATTCTTAACCCTAACATATTCTCTAATTTATATGAAAGAATATTGTGATATATGAAATCAAAAGATGCAATGATATCAAGTTTTACAATCTAAGAGCAAGCTACTGTGGTGATGCCTAAATCCTGACTGAAATATACACTTAGATGCAGAGATTTAACCTTTTATAGGATAAAGGTCTAAAAGTGTTGCGTTTATATTCCTGTACATGAGAGCTAAAGGGGATTTTTTTTAAAGGCTATATGACGGAGGTAAAGGTGAGCTCAGTTTTCACCACGGGGATGGGAGTTAGGAGTTTGAATGAATGAGGACATGCTCATTCCTGACAGTTGACTGCAGGTTCTTGTATAAAAGCTCTACAGAGAAAAGAACTGTGCTCATAATGCCTGACCACTCACACAGGGTTCAAGTCACTGATTGCAAAAAAGGCTAAATTTTTACTTTCTAATTCATGCTCTCTTCCCGTCTATTGACCAGCCAAGTCAGAAACAAATTATTTTATGTGACATCACTGACACAGGCAAAGCAGTGTATCCAGAATACTGCACTATATTTACAGCTTGAAACTAAATACTATTCCTTCTAGTAGCATGTCTAAATATACAAAAAATATAAATTGGTATCATATAAATGGCTGATGCAATTATCTGATCTTCAGATTCACTTAGGGAAGCTCACTTGTGAATTACTGATTTGTTTTTGTTTTTTTTAAACTAACTGTAAGTATAAGAGATTTAGTAATCAATGTCAAATTTTAAAATATTGCAAAATAAATCATGTCATGGGCTAATTTTAAAGACATTTATAAGATGTCCCCTGAGTGTTTATGGCCATCTTTTAAAATATTTTCTCATCCAAGTTCAGCACCTTTTATCCCCACTTCTCTTCCACTGCATAAGCAAAGCTGTGTTGAGCGTCCAACATTCCACACTTCATTTCTTTTAGCTGAATATGTGCGTCATCCAGGTACTCTTCTTCTTGTTGGATTTTTTTATTTTGAAGAAATTACAGCATTATAGTGAGTTAAGTGAATCAGGAAAGAACCGGGTCACATGTTTTAACATCAAGGTCAATGTCTGTCACTGACACCACATCCCTGCATGCTTGTCCACAGACATCTCATTTGTGTAGGAATAAAGTGTGTTTTTTTTTTCTGCTGTTCAACAAAAGTTAAACATTTTTAAAAAGAAAGCAGAGCAAAAAAACAAAAGAATGGAGAGGAAAAAAGATGATATTTGTACTAGTAAATCACATGAGAAAAACCACATTCTACAGACAATGTTAATAGGATTTACTTTCTAGGATCTCTCTCTCTCTCTCTGTGTGTGTGTGTGTGTGTGTGTGTTTTTCTTCATTGTGGTCAGTAAAGCAGAAAAGATTCATGTGGAGGAGTGGTACATAAACTGTAAGAGTCATACGGCCTTCATCTTCATCCATGTACTCAATTCCTCTCCCAGGCTCTCCAGTTAAAGACCAACAAGTAAAACATAAAAGGATATTAAACAAAATCAAATTCAGTCAAAAAATTTCCCATCCACATGTGATAGAAAACAGCATTCTGTGAGAGCACCGAGTTGTCTAACCTATGAGCTTTTTATTTAAATTTGACACTATGTTTATTTGAAATGAAGAGAAATTACTTTTTTGGCCCAACATTACTTAATGCTTACTTCATAGCTAACACACACACACACATACACACACACACACAAACCCTGCTGTATGGTCTGTCATGTAAAAATCATATGTTAATGATAACAAGGCAATATATTTCCTCATTCACATGACAATGTGAAAATTGCATTTTAAAATGCAAAAGGTCTGTACAGTAATATCCCACCAAATGGGAAAAAACCTGAAACATTATCATCTGCAATGTTTTTTTTCTGCCCATAATATACTGCCCACATAGACATCGCACTTTTACTAGACATGTTTCAACAGAATAACCTACTGTAAGAATGATTTTATTTATTTGCTTATCTTGTCCAGGCTTCCTGCAAATGCCACACTTGTTAAGCAGGTAAGTCCCTACTTTAGTGTTCAGATCCTTATAGAAAAGAAAAGGTCAGAATTTAACCACAAATTTATCCACTTTGGTGAAAGCATTAAAACAAACAAACAACAACAACAAAAAAAAGCATGTTTTCAGTGATGAAATGAGTCAGAAAAGATGTATTTCTAAATGTCTTAATTTGGACTATGCCTCAGAAAGCAACCTTCAAGATGCTGAATAGAAAGCGTATGAAACACATGATGTGCTCTGTGGCTCAGGGGTGAAGTGTTTCAGGTTGAGATTACTTCAGTGGTGCTCCTATGATGCTCCCTCTGTTGATGAATGTAGTAGAAACGTTCCGGTCAGCAATTGTTCCTACAAATAGTGGACAATTAAAGTGTCTTGTGTGGTGGGTTACATGATTTAAAGGCCAGTCTATGAAGATAAAGGCAGGTTTATCTAATAAACTCAGTTTTTAGTGGTTCACTTGAGATTTTGTAGTACTGTAGGTTTCAAGCACATTTTAAATGTTATTCAATCAGACACAAACATATACCATACACATCCCAATTTATGAAGCTCTCTTCCTTTGTCATACTTTTACACTCTAACCTTCTGTCCATCATTTATCTTTTCCAATTCAATTTTAATTCTCTTTGACCTTTTACTTTATTTCTACTACGCTTTCTCCTGCAGCTCTTTACTGTTCAACACATCTGTTCATTTGTCAGTAACACACTATTTTCTCTTTGTCTATCTACTTTTTTCCTTTTCTACCTTTTACTAGATTACTCTCAGTTTAATACACTCACTGAATCCACATCCATATCTCCTCTCTCTCTCTACCTTTTCAAATGTACTTGCCATTTTTTGCTTAGTTTCTGACATTTCAACCAGCATAAAATCAAGCAGACACCACAGTCTTCAAACTCTCAATTTGACCATCTCACCAATTCTACTCCCTCCTCCATGATTCATGAGTCTCTCTCTCTCTCTCTTGCTCTCTGTGTCTCTCTCTTGGTTGTATTGTATTGATGACAGTGTTTTTAAAAAAAAGTGTGTGTAGAAATGATAGAGATGATGGAGAGAGAAAGAGCGAGAGAGAGAGAGATGGTGCTAGAAAGATGCATATATATTCTGAATATATTTCCTCCGGGTACTCCGGTTTCCTCCCCCGGTCCAAAGACATGCATGGTAGGTTCATTGGCATCTCTGGAAAATTGTCCCTAGTGTGTGAGTGAGTGAGAGAGTGTGTGTGTGCCCTGCGATGGGTTGGCACTCTATCCAGGGTGTATCCTGCCTTGATGCCCGAGACGCCTTATTTACTTAAGTATTTTTTAGAATCTGCTCTTCTATTCTTTCAGTTTAGCCATTCATTCATCTTAGATGCAGCACTTTATCCTGGTCAGGGTTGTGGTGTGTGTGGATCCAGAACTCATCCTGGGAACACTGGATATAAGGCAGAAATAAACCTGGAATGAGATACCCTTCCTTCACATAGGGATAAATGAGTGTCTTTTTCACCTACCTGCAAAAAAAACAGTGGACATTGTGAGAACATGCACATATTCAGACAACCAGTAACCTAAGATCAGGAATGAACAATGGACCTTAATTTTGAGCTGCCATATTTAATAATAATAATAATAATAATAATAATAATAATAAATTGTGTGTCTATTTTTGAACAATTGAGGCCATTCTGATATAGTAAGATTTGTGTAAAATCCCGGTTTTAAGTGTAAACTTGATATATATCATGAATCTATTTGGATAGTAAACATTAAATATAAATGGAAAATAAAATATGTTTAAATGTTAAATGTCTTGTTCATATGATAATTGTCACCACCTTCTCAAAGTCTGTAAAAACAAGACCTCCGAGTGATTCTGTCAGGAATGGCTTTGACTATTTGACCTTGGCATTTGGGCAGGTTTTGTCTTGTGCCATGTGCTTTTGTTTTTAATTTTGTGTATCGTGTGTTGCACCGCCCTATCCTTAATCTGTTTCCACCTTTGTACACCTGTTCCTTGTGTTTCAATAATTGCCTTCCCTATTCAATCCTGTGGTCTTGTGTCTAATTTTTGTTGAGTCCTTGTCTCTGTGTCGGTTTTGTTTTCTGTGATTTGATTTGTTCTAGTTTTGTGTCTTGGGGTTTTTGATTCTGTTTCCGTGTTCTTAGTGTTTCCAGCCTTTTGTTTTTTCCCCCTTAATAAACCCCCTTTTATGGTATCCCTGCACTTGGATCTGAATTTTTATCACCCTGAAGACATCCCGTTTTCTGACAGAGTCATGGATCAGGACACTCATTTGCAGCCACAATGTCATTAATACAGGCAGTAAATAAAATCCTAAAATTACTTTCTGCTATTAAATTACAGTCATATAAATGTAAGTAGGTATTAAGTATGCATGTAAAATATTCAGTAAATGCACAAGCTAATTTTTATTTGGTAGCCACAGTTTCATGTTTTGACAGCGTTAGGGTTAGTGTTAGTTGTGTCCTGTGTTACGTCCTTCAATCAGTGAGACAATGGTGAAAATAGCAGTGGGAGATATTTGCACTGCAGGTGGTGGTCACTAAGTTTAACACACACAAAAAAAAGAGTTCATTTCTGTTTCCTGTACTGAGAAAATACCAGAAATGATGTTTAGTAAAAACTAAAGGAAGAACACTTCTTTAGTCAAAGGTTTTTCTAAACTATGCTCTATCCTTTCAGACGACAAATTTCTTTTTTAGAGCAAAGAGTGCCTATGTGGAATCTTTTCTGTAGTCCAACACATAAGCACATAATTATAAACAAAAACACACAAAACAAATTCCCTAGTCATAACATCAGTGTGTCTAATCACTGCCCAGTTTCCCCCCCAAATTGCATTAATAAGACGTACAAGTGGAAACAAACGGACTCGGTTCTTAAAAGCTTCTTTTACATACTCATGAAATTTCACACTAATTTACAACTGGCTAATGAGAGACTTTTTGCCACACCATCTCTCATCAGCAGACACATCTAGCATGTCCAATGAGAACATTAGCAGATTTTATTCACAGCAGCACAGTCACTCGGTGAGCAGCGTCCACATCTGCACCAGCACTCGCCCACTGTTCACAATCTGGCTCTGCTTCTTCTGCTTGCCTCGGTAGGTCACATTCCCTCTGTTTTCTGTTCCCCTCCATCTGTTCCAGCTCTTCATTATTATATTATAGCTCAGAGATAAAAACCAGCAAAAGAAATTCAACATGGACATTTTGTTCCAAACCAGGACAGAAAATAAGCAACCAGCTAACAATTCTACCTCACAAGAAACGTACTATAGACATGCCTGGTTTTGGCATGGTTGCAGATGGATTAGTAGAAATACTCAAATTACTAATTATCCTAATCTAGGAGCTCAGTGTTGACACAAAAACAATTTTAGTGAGGAACAGAGGCATTTCTGTTCACGTTCCATTTGTTAATGTGGGATTTTTTCATACTGTACTCTTTTCAAAATCATGAAGGTAGGAGATTGCCAAATTGCCCCAGGTGTTGAGGACTGTGTGCACATGGTGCCCTGTGATGGATTAGCTTGCCATTGAGGGTGTATTCTCTCACCCAGTCCCCCTGGGATCTACTGTCTCTCTGCTTAGAATAAAACAATTTCTGAAGATTTGTCAATGACTAGAAACAATTGTGGTTAGATCTCTCATGTCTATCTTAAGATTAGTCTTCGAGTGTAACAAAGGTTTTTAATCCATAATAATACAATATTGGGAATCATGCTCTGTGATAATCATGTGTACTAGAGATGTGGTGTAGAGCACTCTTTTAAGCAAGGCAAGAACACTTGGCTACTTTTGGGCTCATCTGTGAGTTGGAATATTTGCCACAGAAACAAATAAATAAATAAATACATAAATACTGTGATGCCGAAGCAGAAAAAATGCTCTTTGCCCCTGAAAAGCTACAAATGGAAGAAAATTGTACAAGGCGGGGCGACCAAACTCCTGCCAAAAGCAGGGAACAATCAGGAGTGCTGCTGTGGCATTCACCCTCTGGCTGGGAAACACAGCCAGGCTCAGCAGTTAGAGGGATGTAGAATGGGCAACCCACTTGAGGAACTAATGTGCTGACTCCCACCTGCCTGCTGAACCTGTGCCACCCTCCTGGGAAAACGTTTTCCCCTCACGGCCGGCTGGAATCTCTGTGTCCCTGGACACCTGGACCCATGGTTGGCCCAATTAGTCAGCAGAGATGGACAGCTGGCCTACTACCCCATGGAGCTTGAGGACTTGGCAAAGTATGACCTGATGAAGCAGGAGATCCTCATCCGCTTCCGTCAACAAGGCCGGCAATACAACTCAGTGAGTAAGCCCCGGTCCCAAATGGATGAGCTACTGTCCTACAGATCGTCAGGCAGTGGCAACAATATGACCAGCTAACCACCAAGGAAGGTGGTCATAGACTGGTCCTAAGGAGAGTAATGCTGTGGTACTGAAAGGGCCCGCCAACTCAAAGGAGTTGTTGGACCTGCTGGAGCGCACCATGGCCACCCTGGAGATCAGCCGGGACACACGACTCCACTTTCTGACTCCATGGACACCTGGACCTACTGCGGATTCACAGCCGCAACCCCAACTCCCAGCAAGCTGGGTAGACTTTTCCCTGAGTGCTGCATTTTCTCTCCTTCTCTCTCACACCCTCACGCCCACTCCACAAAGCTAAATAATTACACTGTGTGTTCTTTGCACCCCATCCCTGGCTCAGTGCTGTTCTTTCATGTCTGCTGCTAAAGAGTGCCCTATAATACATACATAAAATTATAGCCAACTGTAGCCAAAGGTAAAATTGTGTTGTGATGAATACAAATACAACAGGATTTGATAAAATCAAGTGAGCCTAAAACCAGAACAACACTGTGGGGTGCCAGGAACAATCACACTCGGGATGTGCCCAGTGTGAGAAACAGCTAAAACTGAATTTATTATTTAAACCTACGCTTTTCTCAGCACGTGTTATGCAGATTTCAGATTGACGTATTTGCTCAACATACTGTATGTATTCCTACCCGTTTCTGAATTTTCATACACCCTCTAATTTGGTCTATTTCATTCATTTCTTACATGCTGTCAAATTACTAACTCCGTCAACTTCGTAGATTTAATTAGAAACAGTAATACAGATATTTTCGGAGAAGGAACAAATATTTTTGCTGTTGAATTCCAATCATTAAATCAATCACTAAAATGTTCTAACTGCTTCAAAGGATGCATCTATGATTATCCAGTAGACAAAAACTTTCAATTTAATTACATTTTAATGCTATGTCCCTTTTTATGATGGACATTGTCACAAAGCAGCTTTACAGGAACATACTGTAAAAAGTCTGAATATAAATATAAAATTATCCTGAGACGATATGAGGAAGAATCCATAAGAGAACTTGCACTTGGCGATACCGTACACTGTATAGCCAAGCGCAATTATGTAACCAGGAGCTTTTGAGTAACTTATGAATGAGAGCATCCACATAAAATAATTTCGGAGTTCATTATAGTTTTAACATGAAGCTCTCTGCTGGAGACTTCAGTGCAAAACAGATCATGGCAATTGCAGTCCAAAGTCATTTCCATGATCTCTAATCTTATGTATCTCCATGCTGTCTATGCTGGTTCATGCTCAGCAGCAGAAAGTGGCCTGATGAGTGATGAGACACCAAGCAGAAGTAGGGCATCAGAAAAGATCAGGCAGGTCCGAAGAGCAGACACGGTCAGGATCACTGGTTTCTCAAATATTCTGTTTCTAGACATTTTTTTTTATTTCTCTTTGTCACTGTATTCCATGTTGATGCTGGGAAGAGATTTAATAAATACTTTAATCCTGACCTGAACAAGATAATCTTTGATGTCCATGTCAAAGCTGTTGTAAACTCACACTCTGAAATTTCACAGGTAGATAAAAGTATTAAATGACTTCAATCATATTAAATATAACAGGACTTGATTTTTGTTTCATGTTCGATAATTAGGATGGAAGCCTCTAATAAAATCATGCATTAATTTAATTACATAAATGACATGGCAGTGTAGCAAAATAACCTGACAAACTCGCTTTCTCTTTCTCTCTCTGACATAAGTTTAGACACAGAATGGAATCCAGATGGCTAATTAACAAACCCTAATCTCATATGAGCACATAAAGATCCTGTGTGAAGTCAGTGACAGAGCAGGAGTCTCTAGAAAGCAGAAAAGGAAAGGCGAAAAACAACAGGGAGAAAAAGCAAAAAAGAAAACTGAATCAGTCAAGTGACAGGTTCAGGAGCTAATTATATTTCTTGATTCAATTAATTGCATAATTTATTGCATGCTACCAAGTCAGGGCTGCAGGTGTAAATATTGGAAGACATCATCCCGTCTTACTCTGGAATTTTGCCGGCTAAAGTGATAGTTAAATAATGTCTGGGTAGATTTTTTTCATAAACCAAACAATATTGAATTATTCGTTGTTATTTATTAATGCCTGTTGTTGCTGCAGTTCATGGATTGTTAATTCTAAATAATCATATACACTGTTCAGCCACTTTAAATTGCCAAATATTGTGTAATTCCCCTTTGTGTCAACAAAACAGCTCTGACCCGTCAAAGCATCCGCAAAACCTCTGAAGGTGTGCTGTGGAATCTGGCACAAAGATGTTAGCAGCAGATCGTTTAAGTCCTGAAAGTTGTGAGATGGAGCTTGTTCATGGATCAGACTTGTTTGTCCAGGAAAATCCACAAATGCTCGATCGGATGAGATCTGGGCAATCTAGAGGCCAAAATCAACATTGCCACCACTTCATGATGTTCCTCTGACCATGTCTGAACCGTTTTCTGCACTGTGGTAGAAGCATTATTCTGCTAAACGTGGCTACTACCATTAGGGATTACTGTTTCTATGAAGGGGTGTAAAAGATTATCAGTTTCGAGAACTGATTGTTTACTTGCTGCCTAATATATCCCACCCTTTATCAGGTGCCATAGTAACAAGATAATCAATGTTCTTCATAGCATCCACCAGTGGTTTTAATGTTATGACTGAACGGTATAAATAATGTTACTTATGAAAACCTTAAAATTGATACTGATCATTTTATTATTAGCATAATATTCTAAATGTTGTACTTTTAATTATGATTTCACAATTAAACACAAACATTTGAATGGTTTACGGACCTTTAATCTGATGAGAGAGTGAGAGTGAGAGAGTGAGAGAGAGAGAGAACACTACACCACCAAAGTTAAGTCTTTGTCAGAGGGCTCACAACTACACTACAACATAGACCAGGGATCTGTATAGTCCACAGTTATTCTACACATGGGATAAGAAGGCATTTGAACAGTTTAAAAGTAAAAGTTAAGTCAAAAGGAGAAATTTACACTACAACATTGTGTTGATTTTATTGTGTTAGAGTGTTCTTGGGATGTGGTAGCATAATGGTTAAGGTAGTATGTACTATCAATTGGAAGGTTATGAGTTTATGTCCTACAGCAGGTACACCAAGCTGCCACTTAGCAAAGCAGTTATCCCTCAATTGCTCAGTTGGATAACATAAAACAAACAAACGTGTCACTCTGAATAAGGGCATCTGCCAAATGTTGTAAATATTATAGTTTTGGGGTTTATTACCAGCTTTTATTCCAAAATAAAGCAAAAATAGATCTGGTAGCTTGGAGGAATATAAGTCGGGTTATAAAATGTCTAAAGGTATAAACGCTGTTCAGCCAGGAGTGATACCAGCAGAGGCAGAGTGGGGATTGCTGAAATCTGATCATGTGAATAATAGATGGCTGAGCATTAGTTTAAGATAGTCACACCATGACAGTGCACTGAAAGACACTCAGTCTCTTTGTCCTCCCACACATTCATTGATATTTAATCCCTCTATCCTATGCATGTACTGAATATGTGAGTCAAAAAATAAATAAATAAACAAAAAACCTGCAGAAATAGCAGTTCTTCTAGTGGGATCTACTGGATTTGTAGCCAGTAGCTGTGCATTTTGCATTCTACATTTTGTAATTGGCTCAGGTTAATCAATTTGGAGAAATACGAGAGACGGGGAAGGCGCCTGGGAAAGAGAAAGACCCAGATAACGTGCTGTAATCGAACCATTCATTAGCATTGAAGAGGGGAAGAGACCAGAACATTGTCACAGCAAAGAGAGATAAAGAGCAGCTTTCAAGGGACACAGAGAGACAAAAAGGATGAGAGAGTTGAAAGGATACAGAAAAGAAAAGAGGAGAGGAAAGAAGAGAACAACAGAAAGAGAGAGAGAGAGAGAGAGACAGAGAGCTACACCACCAATGCAGGCAAGGGATAAATTAGACAAATACATGAATATGGGGAAAAGGAGCCAAAATAATGTTCGATAGACAGAAAGATAGATCTAAGAGAGGTAGGAGTTGGAAAAGCAGTAAAAGAAAAAAATAGAAGAAAAGGTTAAAGGAAAAAAATATTCCCACGAGGTTGAGATTAATGGGCATTACATGGTGTTACTACATACGGCTTAAATTGAAGGACATCAGCTTGGTAGTCACTGCACACAAAAATCCAATCGTTTTACTGTTTTTAGCTGTTTTTACCTTACTTATTAGAATGGCTTAATTTAGCACTGAAGTAGGTGGAATTGCTCCTACATCAACAAAAATATCCAACTTCTAGCCAAAGCATATAAATCCATTCACACAGCAGTGAACCTGGCATGAGACAGAAATACACATTGAGCTAATTTATTGGACTAGCGTTAAAAAAAAAAAAAGGATAATCCTGTATTAGGTAACTAATTCACTCAGTCATCTGTGTCTTTAACACAATCTGCAAATGTAACAATGTAAGACTTATTTTTTATGATAAACCACTTATCCCACTGGATCACAGGGAAGGTGTAGACTATCCTAAGTGAATTCCAGTCTATCTCAGGACACAATCACACACCACTGACAATTTAGAGATGCCAATCAGCATGTCTTTGGACTGGGGAGGAAACCAGAGAAAACCTTTGGAGGTACAGGGAGAACATGCAAACTCCACAGACACAGGCACAGACACACACACAGGAATCCAACCCACAGCCCTGGAGATGTGAGACAAACATGCTAACCACCAAGACATCATACCATCATACCAACAGGAATGAGTTTATTGCTTTAAATTGCTTTCAATTATTCACTTAAACAGTGCCTGATAAACGACTAAGACTAAGTTAATGATTTTCTTTTCGAGTTAGAAAGATTTACACGATGCAAAAAAAGTTACAAGTGTATGCTGAGATGAAGTACATGAAGCAGAATTTTGTCTTATTTACTGCACTGTGCTATGCTAAGTTAACTTTCTACATTCCGTTAAACAACCTCACTTGCACTGGTGGAATCGCATTTGTCTTGTGAGTTGCCTTTCAAATTTAAACTGGTTTATAAGAGATTGCAGGTTTAAATCTTGACCGGGCTGCTGTCAATCCTTGGCCATGAACCATGCTCTCTGGGACGGATGACCAATTGTGGACATCTGTGCTCAAGTATGTAAAATAGGGTATTTGGCTATTTTCTATGAGTCTGTTATGTTGTCCTGAAAGATTACAGTTGGCTGAGATGGGCCAGGGGTGGGAATTGGTAGGTGACCTAATTGGGGTAAAACCCATAGGATAAACTATATAAGACACTGAGCATTGCAAAATTGTGCTGTAACAGTTTTCAGAAGCATTTCAAAATAACACCATTAAATAATGTTATAATTGTTTATAACTTTTTTTTAAATAAAAAGGCCTAATGCTTTACCAGTAGAAGTAAACATCATTCAAATAGCTTTGACCGCTACACTTTTTGATGCAGTGTCTCATTATCTGCAGGCTAAATCTCTTTCATAGTCCCATTTCTACCTTATGTCATCCATGCAAATAAACTATAAAAAGGTGTGACAAAAGCTGGCATTTAATCATTAGAATACTGAACTAGTAGACAGACCAGTGTGAACCCAAATGAAATGGCAGTGTTTGTTTGCATTTTGCTCTATTCATTGTTTTGAACATATTTTCTGACTCTGTCTACTATTTTCTGTTTTCATTCGAATGTCAGGGCATTACGCCTTTCTCTTCATTGAGATTTGATCCTCTTTATCAAAGACATCACTCCCATGATGGAGTGAAAATACCCATGATGCACTGATGTACTGTTTATTCCAGATCTGTCACTTGTACTGTGTCTTATCTGTGAAACTCACAAAAAGCCTAATCTACTCATACAATATTACAGAAAGCTTGTTCTTCAGCCAAAATACAGTTACTTAAATATCGATGTCAATGACTGCTGTGTCTTTGGGTTTGGTGAAGAATTCTGGTGCTCGATGTGTATTTGGTTTTTCAGTGACCTGGAAACAGTTTGGGTCAGAATTAATTTGCATTTTAGGTCAGCACACCAAGAGTCTCTGGAAAACAAGATATGCAGTATGCAAAATCTGTCTTGATACTACGATTGTTTACACAGATTTCCCTGAAGAAACTACCAAAACATATCCCACAGGATCAATTTCATTATTTATACAGGATGGCTAGAAACAAGGTCTAGCCTAAAGGCATGATTATCCCTCTGGTTTAAGCAATATATATTACATACTAGTAGTCTGTTGAAACAAGCACAAAGATAAACCATCACAGCACTTTGACCACTAACAATGACTTCATTACTTTATATAAACCTTTGCTTTTCTAATTAGATCCTGCTGAAAACACCTACTGATGATTAGTATGTGATATACAGCATTTGTGCCTCACAACTCCAAGGTTGAGCTGGAGCTTGGGTTACTTTGTTTGAGGAGTTCTATATGTATGGTTGTCTCCCACCATCTAAAAAAAAAAAAAAAGGATAGGCAGATGGATTGGTTCTGCTAAATTGGTCATCGATGTGAATGAGTGTGAAGGTGAAGGTATGCATGATTCTGTATGAGGTCCTGCGAGTGGTGAATTAAGGGTGAATTCCCGCAGCTAGTGTTTTCAGGATGGACTCTAAATTAGTGCAATCCTAATCAGGATGAGGTGGTTACTGAATACAAATAAGTAAAAGTTCTGTTTATTGTTGATCCATTGAAATGCTCAATAGGATGGAAAATCTAAATAAACTTAAAAATTAAAACTTATAAACTTTTAATTACTGATAAATGCTGGAACTAATTTGTGTGTGTGTGTGTGTGTGTGTGTGTAAAAAGTTCTGGGTATAGTTTTGTGTTTACTGTTTTTCTGTCCCCTTTTGGCTTAAAAACAGCTTAGTTCATGCAGTGAGAAATAATTCTTTGTTTTGTGTATTTTTTGCCCTGAGATTTACATTCTATTTGCTTTCAGCTCAATAAGCTATAGGGATAAATCTACAATCTGTTACAAGCCTAGCATTAATAATCACCGTATATGCATTAGCTTAGAGTCCAGATAGAGAGGTCAGGATCTAAATAGACAAAATAAATTTATATAACTTAACATTTTTATGAAGACATGCAGATTAAAATGCAAGTCAACCTGCGTGTTTTTGTGTCTGTCTTTCACCATCTGTTTGACTTTCAGGGAAGGAACTACAGATCCACACAGAGGGGAGAAAACTGGAGCAGAATAATCAACCCCTTCTTCTGCTAAACTGAACGTTCTGCTAAATATACAAACGTTAATTAACATTTCACCTAGAGAGAAAGATGCCATGTTTCATGGGGTTGCCAGGTTTGAATTTATCACCACTGAATTTTAGTAAAAAAATAAAGGTTGGTCATGGTGGACGTGATGCCTATCCAAAAAACAGTGTGAGAGCTTTTATTACTATTTTCATTCAAATGTATCATACATACAGTACATTTTACAGTATATCTATTTTACAGTACATACATTTTAATATATATTAAAATATTACAAGAATTGATGGTTGTAATGTTTGAGTGTTTGTGTGATACTGATATAACCTGGCAACCCTCGTTGTAATATTGAAGCTTTTTACATGCTTGTGTGATCCTGTGTTTTGGAGCATGAGAGTAGTCTAAGCCTCCCTTAACACAAAGTATGATGTTAATTAACCGAGAAAAAGCAGCTTTTTCATCTCTCCCACCTTCATGTGTATATAAAACAGTATTGTTCTTAATGAGGACTCTGGGAACAAAGCCACAGATCGAGCTGTGCTGTTATTGATGTTGAAATTAATGACGATGTCACACTATCCTTGTTATTCAGGGCAGCAGATAAATGCAGCAACTTTCCCCAAAGGTACCAACAGAGGAGCCACTTCAAGAGTGCCACACTGACATCTTAATCCAACACAACTTCACACACAAGCAACGTTTGATTAGACAAATCCTGGAGAATCCTGCAAAACTCTTGATCAGTCATGCTTTAATTGTTCAGCTGGAAACTTCAGCTGGAAACCTTTGTGAAAGATGTAACTCAGCTGCACTTCTATTATGACCTGATATTCAGTATTAGTTTACAAGTTTCAGACTGAGCTACTGTACCTCATCTTTTATTGTTTGTTGGGGTTTTTTTTTTCTCAACACAATGAACAAATCAACAAGATGCACCAAAGGATGATAAACCGTTGATCAAAGATCAGTTTACACTTCTAAATTTATTCAAAATGCCAGATTGTGTCCCAAACAGTGTTTTTTGCTGGAACAAACAAACTGCATTTATAAACTAGCTTTTAAGCTCGTATGTGTTTGATCTGAAACCTGGTGCATTTTCCTTATTGTTTAAATTCATGTGAAGCAATCACCTTCCAGTGTGGACCACATCGTCTGAGAGGCATGGTATCGCTCTGGTTCCACTTATAGCGCATTTCAGTTGCATTGAGGGCCTGATACTGTACAATCCTGATGTCTCAGCTGCAGATTTGGGTTGGAGGCTGCTGCTAAACTGACAGGTGGTGTTCTGGATATTTGGACAAACAAATAAAGAGAGAAAGAGAAGAGAAATTTATGTATATAACTTAGCAGTTGAGGATTAACAGCCTTGAACTCATGACCTTCCCATTAGTAATACCACAGCTCAAGAAAGATACTGAATGTACGACATAAAAACATTGTCAACACTTAATTTCTCTTTTTTTAATTGTTAATGTTGCCAGGTTTGAGTAGTCTTTTTTTATTGCCATTTTTCAAATCAAATTTTCAGATGTACGAGAACCAGCCATTTTTCAAAAAAACCTAAGAGGTTGGTCTCTTGGGGTTTGAATGCATCCTAAAGTTTACACTGAAAAAACGTTGATGGTTATATTGAAGCAGCCAGAAAAAACATAATAAAAACAAGTCTGATGCTGAACACCGTTCCATATGTGGAACACTACCGCTAGGGGCTGAAGCTGCATCAACTTCATTGTAACTTTTAAGCATTAAATCCTCTAAATACACGGTTAAACTTATCTTTCTAGTAAAGCTTAGATTCTCAAGATTTTTTTAAGCCCACACACAAAGCATAATATGATTTATAGCCATCATACTGTTTGAAACAATATTGGTGGTGAACTGACCTAGGTGGCGCTAGACCAGTTGTTCCCTTACCTTTAGACGCTTCCCTTTCTGCACTGGGGTAATATTTTCCAAAACAAATGCTTCACAAAAATCCCCAAAGGTCCAATGAACTGGAATCTGTAAGCCTTTTAATCCAAAACGCTTTGGTTGCCTCGCAAATATTCCGAAAAACTGGAAACAGTAGTGCGCCGCCATCTTTGTTTCGGCTCTAACGTCTCATTGGGGGGTTTCAAAAATTCTAAATTTACGTCATATTTATAGCCCAGGGCCTAACGAATCAAACAAGCCCTCACTTGAGCCAATCGACGCTTGTATTGCAGAGATAGACGGCTGAGAAGCCAATGATGTCATGACATCATTTTTGGGAACCCGCTTTGACTGACAATTGTTCCTTCCAATAGCAATGAAGTAGTCCGGGACCTCTACAGCTCTTTAGCCAATAAAGAGACGATTCCAACGGTATGCCACATGCCACGTCTCCTAAGCCTCACTCTGCGCAAAAAAGGTGCGCAAAGGATTTATTGCACAATCCTCGACTTTTTCACACTCACACAGCTCAGGGTGTCAGGTTACAGGCCTTTTTTCACAGCGGACTTGTAGACAGAGAGGCTCTGTTTGTTTTAGGCCTTTTACACTGAGCATGCAGTCTTTTAATTCAAAGTTATACAGTAAACAAGTACACAAGAAACACATGACCGGACGGACATGTCCGTAGAAAAATATTTTTAGTGAAGCCATTTTTGGGTCTTTTGACTTGATTTTTTTTTGGTGAAAGCCAAGACATGTGGCTATGACCCTCAGTTGTTAAATGTTACCTATCATGTTCCAGAGAAATAAGATTAATCAGTTTATCAGAAAAAATCTCAACCTTCAAAATCAAAACCTTCCATTCTAGCCTCTGTAACAGTGTGCCAGTAAGACCTAGAATCAATCTGACACTTGTATCTGAAACTAGAAACTAGAAACAATCTGACACTTGTATCTGAATCTCTTCTTTCCAATGAGACCTCCCCTGTGTGTTAAAGTATGTGGGAGCTGTACCACTTTTTGTTGGGTATGTCATATAGGCGAAAATCATAAAAATAGGGGGTTTTCACTGAGCTACCACATCCCATATGTACAAGCAAAGTGAAGGTTTTGGGTAGCTGTGTGCCACATTTAAACAGACATAAGCTTATTCAAAACCACCTGTCAAAATGTATGTGTGGTTCCTGCACCACAGTCTGAATGAACTGATTTAATGTCATTTAATTCTTTTCATCTTGAGTGCAACCAGATTTTAATATGTTAAATTTTTTCTCAATTGAGAAACACGTTCCAGGTCAAAGACTGTATGTAGTAAGTCAGATATGTAGTAATGAAACAGATGAGAGGGTAATAATTCCTTCTGCATTGTTCTCTCTAAGCTTTGTAATGTCCTCCCTCCCTCCCCCTCCCCCCCCCCCTCTCTCTCTCAGTGGAGCACTTCAATGTCATTCCCTCCATGCACCCAAACATCATCTATCATCATGACTGACATCTGTCCTCCTTTCCTGTTACATTCTGATGTATGAAATCTCCTAGCTATAAATGAACAGATGAACCATGCTTTGCAGAGAAGGCTGTTTCTTTCTACTATTTATTCCCAACTGACCTTCATTTTATTTCAGAATAACAGGAAAGTGTAGGTTTGTTGCAGCAATGAAACATTGGTACCGAATTTCATTTATGCATATACAGTTTTTTGTGTAGTCTATTTTACAGTTAGCTGCACCTGTTAGACATTGCGTAGCCTTAATACAGTTGTTGTAAATTAATTAAATTATTTGAAATAATAAGAATTCTTCTTCTTCTTCTTCTTCTTCTTCTTCTTCTTCTTCTTCTTCTTCTATCACATAAAAATGATTTAAACCCCTCCTTACTATCCCTTATGGCATTTTCCATCAGTACTTTCAAAATTAGATGGTGCTTTCTAAAAAAAAATGTTAAATCCAAAAATGGATCAAATAAGTTAAACAAATCAAATAAAACATCATTGTGTAAAAAGACTTTACCATTTGGCCTGACCCACATTTGTCAGGAGATAAAGATTGAAAAAAGTAACGTGATACTTGCCAGAGCAGCCATGAAGTTTTGAACATATTTGGAAGCAGTTTTTTTTTTTAAATAGTGGGGATCATGTTCAATCATGTTAATGTGACCGTATACACTTTTGGCCCAAAAAAATATGAGCGCCTAACCATTACATAGCGTATTATGCTTGTTGAGCATCCCCTTAATCTTCTGAGAAGGCTTTTCTCTAGATGTTTGGACACGAGGTGGGGATTTGTGCAAGAGTATTTGTGAGGTCATGGACTGAAGGAATGCTTCTCAGTAAGTGTTCCAGTTCATACCGAAGGAGTTCAGTGAGCTTGAGGTCAGGGTTCTGTGCAGGACACTTGAGTTCTATGAAACCAACCAGCTTTGTGCATAGGGGTATTGTTACCTTTGGACTTATTAGTTCCAGTGAAGGGAAATCTAAATTCTGTAGCATACAAAGATACTCTAGACCATAAGAACTTTGTGGTTACAGTTTGGGTAAGAACCACATATGGTTATAATGGTCAGAGTCCCCATACAGTACTTTCAGCTGCAACCAGGTAGTACAAAAAACCTAAATAAAGTATCAGTCAAAATATTGGAAACATGAATCATAATGTAAATGCAGCCCAAGTTTAGGTTGAATATGAGCTATCTTGGTGTGAGAGGTTTTAAGGAAATAAAAAAATCTAATCCTCTGAACAATCCTACAGTACAAGGACTAAAAAAGTAATCAGTTGATGATTGAAGCAACTAGTGTTAACTCATCAAAAAATGTAATTGTATGTTTATATTGATATTGTGTATCTATGATGTTGTACCAATATTTGATCTGTTGAATTTGATTTGAGTCTGTCTCTTGTGTTAAAATCTTGGGTGAGCAATGACACGGTGAATTCTAGGTGAATGAATATACCACTCATGTTCTTCTATGGAGTGAAAGCTGGAGGGGCTGGCATGATTCAGATGTGACAATCTGGAAGTTGACAGGAAGTCCCATAGCCTCATTGCAATCTCCCACACCACATGTCATAGTTTTATAGCCTGCAACTAACAAAAAACAGTATCAGTAATACAAGCAGTGAATGTAAATTGGACAGACTGGTGTATTGCTGTCAGCCTTGAAGAAATCAAATCACCTATTTCTTTACATTGAGGGAGGAAACTAAGACAACAGACAATCATTAGCTATCAGTAAAAAGTTGAGAACAATATGTGATAATAAAAAGCGATCGCAAAGTATGTGTTTATTTTCTAGAACTGTCAAAGTCCTTTCTGAAATTCAAACTGCAACTGATGATCTGCGTAAAACATTTTATAGATTTAAGCTAACATAAACAGCAGCTTTAACAATCAGTAGAAATTGGTACAAACCATCATCTACTGGCCAGGTACTACGCTGATTTCCCCAGACTCTTCCCCAACATCCCTGACCATCCCTGCAGTTAATCAGACTTATTTATATTCTTTCCTACTAACACTATTCGGGGGAGCATGAGCTAACCCAACATCATGTATAAGTCATATATACATGCATAATCTTCACTCTAGCTAGAGCTAGAAAACATGTACCAACTTGACAGATTTTTTTATTTATTTCTTTTTTGCCACTAATGCTTTAAGCATGGCTAACATTATCTAAGCTAAAAAGATTACTGAGGGAATTTTAAGACATAAATGTCCACATAAACTATACTCTGAGAATAAACTATCAGCTGCTAAAACACTGGGCAAAAACAAAATGCTAGTTCTTGATCACATGGTAAGTTTTTCAGGATCTTTATTACTATTCATACTTTATCATATTTTATCACTATTTCTTAAAAAATGTTCTATACAATGTAGCACTACTAGTGACATTTTGGAAATGCTTCCCTCTTTACTAGCACACACAAGCTAGTAAAGCTGTGCAGCCAACTTGGATTTTTCAACAAGGCTAATACTGGTAGTCAGCTATGTAACATGAATTTCTGACAGAATTTTAAAATATGATGTTGACAGGATTTTTGAGGTAATAAGCTTCCCTGTTAAACCTAGTCAGCTAGCTATTATGTGCTACTCTGACAGTATTTCTGAGGGGGGTTTAAAATATAAGCTTTCGTAGTCTCTTCTAATATTATTAGTCAGCTAGTTAACATGAGCTAATCTGACAGGTTTTCGTTGGGGATTTTAAAATGTAAATACTCCTAGTCTTAGTGGTCATATTCCTAAGACACAATTATAACCTTCATTGATGTAGAACTGCTAACAAGACAGAATTTTTGAGATTTTAAAATATGGTCGTCATTTCATGCTAGTCAGCCGGTTAACATGGTCTAATCTTGCAGGATATATAAAGGGATATTGAGATATATTGTCGATACTCCTCACTATTAAGATAGTTAACATGAGCTAATCTCACAGAATATCTGAGGGGATTTTAAGATAAATTGCTCATACTTTTCAATAAAAATGCTGGTCAGACAGTTAACATGAGCTAATCTGGCAAAATATCGGAGGGGACTTTGAGATATATTTCCCATACTCTTCACTGAAAATGCTGGTTAGCTACTTAACATGAGCTAATCTGGCAAGATATCTGAGGGGATTTTGATATATATTGCACACAGTCTTCTAATCTAAAGACACTAAAATCTTATCAGATCGATTAACATGAGCTAATATACCTGGATGTCTTAGGGGAGTTTTAAAATGTAAGCATTCCTAGTCTTCTCTAATAAGTCAGCTTGCTAACATAAACTAAGCTGACAGGATTTCTGAGGGGATTTTGAGACATAACTATTTATGGCTACCACTGAACCTGACCGAGTTGCTGATGGGATTTTGAGACATCATAATTGTCACTCATGAACATGAGCTAACCTGACAGGATTTCTACACTGGTTATTTTAAAACATAATCTCCCTAAGCTTCAAAGATAATGTTAATGTTAATCAGTCGGTTAACTATGTGAGCTAATTCCAGTGTGAATGTGAACTAGCTCTACATCATCTTTTCTCGGTTCGATTTTACCTAAAACAGACACAGGCTGAGATGTGAAGACCAAATTGTCTTATCAATTCTTTCTGTATAATGCATGCAGCTCAGATGCTACAAAGTATAGCAGGTAAAGCTTCAGGCCATGAAACTCCTTCCTGATGTTTTTTTGACAGCTGTTTCTTGATGGCGTGATTCATTTATGCAGTTTGATCTAGGGATTTAGTCAATAACAACAACAGAAATACATCCAAGTTTTGAATTATTTCGGTGCACAGTCATGGAGTGAAACACGTTCTTTGGTTGGAATTGATTTGTTTCAGCAAAATCTCTTTTGGAATTCTTGCTTAGGAATTTGTCCAGCGCATTAAAACATAACCTGATTTTGGCAAATTGATCTACTACTATTTGTATATATATATGAATGTTGGAACAGCTGCTATATGTGGAAAGGTTGAGGAGTTGTCTTTCTTCCATTTGGAAGAAACTATACCTGCATAAACATTTTGGATTATTTCGTGCATGCCAAGTTGTTGGGAAAAGGCATTCGTGTTGAACCCATCTGTGTTTACATACTGCTTAAATCCTTTTTTGCCTCAATATCAATATTAGTGAAGATTATATATCACTTTTCAAACTGAAAGGCAAAATCACTATGCCATCTTGTGGGCATAATTTGTTGTTGTGTCAAGCTCTATCAAGAGCTCTTTCCATAGTTTTCGTGATTGCTTATAACCATTGGGTCACTCATGGAACCATTTTCAATCTCATTCAGAGTGGCACTTTTGATAAAATGGTTTGGATACTTGGGCCTCCATTTCTTTCTTGGTTTCCTTTTTCTTCTCAAGTGACAGCAGTCTATTCTCGTTTAGTGGCAAATGGGGCAGAACGTTATTACTCTGGAGTGCTTTGCAGTTTCATTACTTGAACTAAAGTTTACATTCTTCTCCTCAGCATCATCGTTGCTGTGAGTTATCTCCCATGTTATCCAGTGTCTTTATGACTTTTTAGCCAGATGGATCACTTTAATTGGACGGAGCTTTGCAGATTGTGTTTGTAAATCTCCTCCATCTGAGGGTTCAGAGGAAGCAGCAAAGTTCAGCCTCACTTTAGATAGTGGATCAATCAGGAGCACTTCTCTTTTCTCTCTTTTTTCATCCAGAGGCTCTGATTTGCAATTCAATTTGTATGGCTTCATAAAAATGGAAAGTTAAACAAAGTTACTTTTCACCCTTTTGCTCTCTGACCTCTCTGTCTACTCTCTAAGCCAAGCTGCATATTGTGATTCTTAACGCTAGGCTTATGACACGTTGCCGATAAAATCCTACATCTTATTACGATTAGGATTATTAAGAATAATGTAAACAAAGTATATAAAAACACAAAACAAACAAAGATCTCTCAATGCTAGAACTAAGATGTTTCTTTAGTTGGATAAGTGGCAGAAAAAAAGCCCTGTAAACACAAAAAACTAAACCTAGAACTTTTTTTAAACACACACACACACACACACACACACACACACACACACACACACACACACACACACACACACACACACACACACACACACACACAAAGGAGTATATTAAGGCTATGAATCAAAACAGCCACTGCAATAAAAAAGACAGATTAAATCTCTTAGATAAAATATAAACCTGAAATCATTTACAGTAAAGCAGGTTTTCAAATAGACCTCCACAGACAAACCACTTTTTGAGTAATATACTCCCAGTTCAGTGATTTATCTACCATGCTATTTGTTCTAAGCTGTCAGGAGTTTGAGAAATTCAGTAAATACAGTGTCAGAAGACTGAACTGGAGTTTTCAAATTTTCATTTATTAGGCACACACAGAAGATCAATACAGAAACCTGGCCATCAGTCAGACTAACATTTACACACATGCTTTTAAAGGGCGAGAGAGAAAGAGAGAGAGAGAGAGAGAGAGAGAGAGAGAGAGAGAGAGAGAGAGAGAGAGAGAGAGAGAGAGAGAGAGAGGGTTGATATGAGGGAGAGTGTTTTTGAAATCTTTAGACCACACACACCTTCTCACATCTATTAGATGTAACATGTATTGTATTATGTTTAAAAAAATGTCACACCTACATCCTAACCCTAATCTCTGGCTCAGGTTGTATTAAAAGTGCTGAAAATATTTATATTTTAATATTTCCTCTAATTTTATGATGTGAAAAAGATGTCATGTCATAGACTAGCTCCCTCACATTTATGTCATCAGCTCCATTACCTTCATGTCATCAGATCCTTCACCTTTACGTCATCAGTTCCATCACCTTTACGTCATCAGATCCTTCACCTTTACGTCATCAGTTCTATCAACTTTACATCATCAAATCCTTCACCTTCACATCATCAGCTCCCTCACCTTTGCCTCCTTTACCACACCTCAGGTTACTACATATGACTTTTTGAGCATGTTCACCAACAAGTGTTGTGCACAGAAAGTTCTCTGCATGTGCACAGAAAGTAATTGTTCTTTTTCAATATTGTTCTTCTATATTTGATATATCTATTTGTAAAAAGCCATTAACAGTAATCACTGTCTTGCCTTTTAGCTGTTACTGAGTCTCTTTATGATCACAACAAATTTACATAATTTATTATCACTGACCAGTTTTTATGTGTACTCTTGCTATTGTCTGTTATGACGTCTACAGGCATATTAAACATGAGCTGTAAGAAAATTTAGAGGAGACCTCAGACTTGCCATTTTCATGCTTGCACTAACAGGCATGTTTCTAATTTAACCTGTAACAACCTTCAAAGCCTCAACACAGCAACTGAAACTAATAGAATTATTACTTGCCTCCTCCTTCCTCTTACAGCGTTGTTTCTCATTGCACCTCTCCATTCATCTTACTTTGTTTTCTCTGTCAGTCTGTCCTCTCTTCACCCCTCCTCTTCTCCTGCCAAGGCTCTCACTCAGAATGCGGAAAAAACAGCTTTCTTCCACGTCCTTCATTTTCCTGTTTACCCTTCAAATTCTCTCTCTCTCTCTCTCTCTCTCTCTCTCTCTCTCTCTCTCTCTCTCTCTCTCTCTCTCTCTCTCGCTCTCTATAACTGGCAGCTATGCAGAAAAAGAGATTTCTTTGGTCATGTAAATGATGCAGGCCTGAAATATGCCATGCATAGAATGCTAACATAATTAGCTAGAGAACAGCTTAATCGATCCTTCCAAATCAGACCTACTGTAGCATATCCTGGTCTGAACTAAAGAAGAAACAGGAGGTTTACCCTAAAGGACACATACACATTAAGTCTTCTTTTGCACATGAAAATAATGAAGAGCTAAATAAATCTCTTATCTATATCATAAAACCATTAATAAGTAATGCTGTTAAATGAATGTGACTTGAATCTGGAATTTATCTTAAATTTTATCATGCAGTTTTCACAGTTGCTGAATTTGCTTTTTTACGGAGAAACACTAACTCCATTCGGTAATGTAACGTTTAGCTATATTTAGTGAGCTCAGAAGCCAGTCTCCATCCTGTCTTGGCCCGGCAGTGAAGCCTTCTTACATTTACATATGCAACAATATCCATAAGCATCTAGTGAAACCTCATAACCCCAGAGCTTTGGAGGTTTATGAAAATTATACAGTATGTCCTCAGAGTCAGATGGGTCATGAGTCAGGATTTTATAAATCTGTGAATAAAATGATCTGACCTTCTCATGCATCAGACTGACTAAACGTTTAGTTAATTAAAGATTGACTTGTACTATTTGTCAGGATGTAGCTACTTGTAATGTAGTGGAAAGTCTCCAAAACAAGCCAGATCTGGTCATTGCTTATTTTGAAGAGCTGCTCAGTTATTCGAGTGGCCTTTTCCTCTCACAAAACAAAACAAAACAAAACAAAACAAAACAAAACAAAACAAAACAAAACAAAACAAAACAAAACAAAACAAAACAAAACAAAACAAAACAAAACAAAACGCACATCTTGTTATATTATTTAACAGAACAACCAAAAAAACCTTTCCCCATTTATGGCATTTATTCAGCCTTATCCAGAGCAACTTACATTTTATCTAATTTTATACAACTAAACAATAGAGAGTTGAGGGCCTTTCTCAGGGGTCCAACAGTGGCAGCTTGTTGGATGTGGGATTCAAAATCCCAACGTTCTGATTGGTAGTCCAGTTGAATTACAGATTTAACCACTGATGCATTGATTGCAAAGTTATTGAGAGTTAAAATGTGGAATGGTGGATTTTTCATTTGTATATTAAATTTTGGTTAAATCGGTAAATGCTGAATTTAATTAAGTGTAGATCTTTTGAGTCTGTTATTCATGTGGTAGTATGAAAAATGATTTTTTGATACTTGATTTTATAATTAGTTTATGTCAGACAGATTGTGGTCCATGATTATCCAACAGTGTTAATACATTTTATAATCCAATTACAAAAGCAGAACAAAAACAAAGCCACAGGGAATTCTCTGACAAATTATGTAATACAATTCGCACTGTGTGTAGTTCTTCAGGACAGTGTAAGTGTGTGAGCATGTAATGATGAGATTCAGAAGGTGTGATATTTCTGAAGTGCATTTCAACTCTGCTCTCTGTGGATTCAGGAAGGATGTGGATTTGAACGAGATAGAGAGAGTGCAATAATAACAAGCCAGTGGCAAAGCGTGATCCCTCAGGAGGAGTGTTAACACAATGCATAGACATGAGAAACTATCGCACAATGTTTATCTTTGCTCCTGTCTTTAAGGATCCTTAACACACACACACACACACACACACACACACACACACACACACACACACACACACACACACACACACACACACACACACACACACACGCACACACACAGAGACACACACAGACACACACACATTTTGAATTGACAACATGCTATTTTATGAATGTTGTATATTTAAAATCACATACAGCATATGCAGGGTTTCATGCCAAATGCTATAAGCATTCTGTGATGATGTAATAGACTTACCAGTGTTGTGATATGCCACTAACGTCATCAGATGCACCCCCTACATCCAAGCGTTAGCACTTCCAGGTAACCTTGTTTCTTTAAACTTTATAAGACATGCTCTCACCACACCATGTATTGAAGTAATGTCAGTTACATTGCCTTATTAAGCCTTTGTATGTAATCCCATGTTTGCAGTTTTCTGTTTTCTCTTTTTGTGCTCGTTGGACCTTGTATTATTGTATTTTTTTGCGTTGTGGATTTGCCTCTCTGCTTTTTGATCTAAGCCTGCTCAATCTTTTTGTCTTTGCTTCACATTTTGGACTGGTATGCCTGAGTATTCTATTAAATCTTTTCCTTTGACCTGGCCTCGTAATGAACATGTCACATTAACATGAATATGTCACAGTGATCTAATGTATGTAATACATTAGAATGACATGACTTTTCACATTCACACAGATCAGATAGTAGGTCTGATAGTAGGTCCAGATACAAAGCAAATCAAATCATCTGAATAAATTATTATTCCTACAGTGATACATTTCAGATATAGTGGTAATAGCTTTATTTAGCATTTTGGATGGAGTCCCCAGTGTCCATTTGTAACACTCAAAAATAAATCTTCTATAAAGTCAACTCTTCCAATGTTGGAAAGTCTTAAAGTAGAATTTTTTTTTTTCCGATTTCTTAGTAAAACGATGAGCTGTGTTTTTTGTCTTGAATTTAGGAGAAGAAAAAGAAGATCGACGCCAGACACCACATTAAATTGACAGTTCACTAACGTTACCGCAGGCCTCACTTGGCTCTCTCCTCTTCTCATGGAGGGTGATAGCACACAATGCTGTTGCTGATTGGCCGCCACTGGCGCTGGTCAATCCCCGCCCCGCAGCTGTAAGCCATGTGCTGTCCATGGTGCTGAAGTGACGCCTTTCTTCAGCACTGTTGCGGGTGTTATGTGAGGAGCGCTTGCCGGTCTTTTGTAAGCGGTTATTGACGGACAGTGTGTATTACACACACCATTATCTTTTAATTTTTCTGCTCATTTTAATTTACCCCATGGTACAGCATTTGAGGAATATCATTCAGCCTCACACTGACCCTTGACATCAATATTAAGCCCAGTAAACTGCAACTGCAGTGTGTGTGTGTGTGTGTGTGTGTGTGTGTGTGTGTGTGTGTGTGTGTGTGTGTGTGTGTGTGTGTGTGTGTGTGTGTGTGTGTGTGTGTGTGTGTTACTGTATCCTCTGTGTCCCAACTGTGTCCTTTGTGCTGACTCCTCACCCTGTCCTACCCAAAGTATTGTAAATAATAGAACTTGATCCTATTGATCACCTCCTCTTCTCTGTGACTTTTTAATTAACCTTCATACACAAGGTCACATGGAAAGTAAATACACAGTCACACATGCACACACACACACACACACACACACACACACACACACACACACACACACACACACACACACACACACACACACACACACACACACACACAGCCAAAAGTCACTGGACCTTTTATTTTATGCTCAAGAAATTAGCACAGAATTTGCCAAGTAGCATGTAAGTATAGTAATTTGATTCTAATTTCTCATTACACACAGTTCACCTCAATTCTGAACATGGTGCATAGTAATTAAATGCATATGGTCTTGACATTCAACCAGGCAAGAACAAAAATCCTAGATGAAACTGAACAGTCATAGAATAAAATATCACTTGGATTTTTTCTAATTTCCCACTGTCCAGTTTCCTTATACTCCTGTTTTTGGCTGGCAGCAGTGGTACCTGGTGTAGTTTTCAGGATTTCAATGGGTAAGAGTTAAAATCTAGGTTCTGGAATCGATTAGTTAGAATCCTTGTGTAAAAAGCTTTGTTTTAGCAGTCTCAATATGGAGAGAGTACACAATTAAAAATTTTTGATAGATGCCCTTATTCTGAGTGACTTACATATATCTTGTGTTTTACAGCTGGGCATTTGTGGATTGGGGCTCAGGATGGCAGCTTGGCAGAGGGGGGGGGGGTTGGGCATATGACCTTCTGATCCATAATCCAATGGATCCACTGAGCTACCACTTCTTCCTGTCCCTTCCACATGAAAAGCATAGCCAATTCTGCTCCACTGGCTCTTATGCATAGAAGGTAGTGACATCACTGAGATTCAAGCTAATGATTTCTTGTCAATAATACAGAAACCTGTGGCTGGAAGCCAAGGAAGCAAAATTGGCTATGCGCTTTGGATGGTAGGGCTGGCATACTCTCTCTCTCCCTTTTAAGTCCAAAAAACACAGGCCATTCGTAGGCATCTGTGAGCTTGTGTATGTTGAAAAGGGGGGTTAGCACTCTTCTCCGATTGTATTGCACTGCTTGGTGTGGTTGTCTGGTTTCACATGTCTCAGAGGAAGCACGTATTAGCTTTCACCCTCCCAAGTTGGCATTTGAATGTATGAATGGGGAGAATTGGCTGCTGAGAGAGGACTGGCAGGTGACCAAATTGGGGAGAGACTAGAGGAAAAAGCTGTGACTAAAGCATGCTTCTTTAATGTAGCCATAACTACAGTAATCATGTTTAAGTGGTTTGTTCTTATTTGTTGTTGCAGATAAAATAATGACGTGTTTAGTTAGCCTACTTATTTCAAAGTGGGGTGATATAAATAGTGAGCATGCACAAAACCAGGTTGTATGAAATGGAACAGGAATTAAGGCCACATTTTATGTCAGAAATATCTGACTGAGTCTGGGAGTGTATCTTATAAACAATAGTAGTATACACACACCTATTATCCAAATGCAAGCTGTGGTGCTAAATTTTGGATGCCACGCCTAGTGCATTGCATTAAGTTATGACCATGAAAATACAAAGAATGTGCAAGCTAAAATTTTGCATGGCACCAAACCAGTATTGTAACTCGATTTTGTTAACCAGCAAATTGCGCTTGATTAATATAGTCTATAGATTCATGTTAGCATTTGGTTTGGTCCAACACTGAACCCTTGTGGGACCAATAAGAGCTTACACACAATCAATGAAGAGAAAGAAAGTGGGGGGAGGGGTGATAAAAGTCAGCAGAAGCAAGCTTTAAGGAAGGAGTGCATAACAAAAATTTGTACTGTATGTATGTGTTTGTGTGCCTTGTCATGTGCAGCACACATTATTGATGCAAGGTGCAGCAGTAGGGATGCATGTCTGTCTCTAATTTGATTCGAGACGCAATATTTGGACCTGTGACAAGAAGTCAACATCATGCCCTCCACTGTCTTTCCACCTGCCTCTCTGTCACCCTGCATTTCCTGTCAGCCGAAGAATTCATAACTGCAATCTTGTTTTCTTTCTTATCTCTATGTCGCATAAATGTGGTTCTGACTACAACAACTCAAACAACTGAGTCCACATTTACTGCACAGAACTGACACCAGCCATCAAAATAATCAACATTGTGACCTTGAGCTTAAATGTGTTTCTCTTGTGTGATATCGACTCTGACCTGAGCCAGATGAAGTCCAGTAAAACTGTGTGACTCGTAACAATAGCTCTTTTTAAAATTAATTCAATTCATCTATTTTTTAGAAATTCATGTAAAATCACTGAATATGATATGAATTATGTATGAATACATGATGTGTGAATATGTATAAGTATACTGAATATACAGCATATACAACAAATATGTGAATAATAAATTGTCCACAATTTCTGCTGCAAGACCAGTTTCACTCCTGAGCTCAACATTTCCATATATTTTATAAAGAGCTGTCAATGTCAATTAATTTTTTTTATATTTATTTATTAGTTTTTTTTTTGTTTGTTTGTTTTTTTACAAAAATCCATTTGTTTATACAAATAGAGAATGTCCTTTAAGTCAATTTCCATTTCTCCGGTCGAATGGAACACTAGTGTATTGGTAAAAAGGGCAAACAAATGATATCAACAAGCGTGCAATCACTCGAGGGCTATAAATAAAAGTACTTTATAATGTGAAGAATATAGCATTTCTTTCTCTCGTATGGATTTTTCATATACATGTCATATAGTGTCATAGCACTAATTATTTATATATTTAGAAACTATGATGTCATTCTGGAAAACAATCAATATAATCTATTAATTTCTAAATTTTGATCAGCTTTGATCTGCATTTTTTTAGCCAGATATTTTTTATCTAGCTGTCTTTCAAAATTTGCTTTAAATGGATTTAAAAAGGTTGGTCTTCATTTTAATAAACTGATGAAGACAAAACAAGAATTCAACTGCATAATATATGAAAAATTAAAAAAGTACATTTCAAACTGAAGTTGGCAAAAAGAAACGAGCTAAAACAATGTTACTCTCTCTCCCTCTCTCTCTCTCTCTCTCTCTCTCTCTCTCTCTCTCTCTCTCTCTCTCTCTCTCTCTCTCTCTCTCTCTCTCTCTCTCTCTCTCAGGAGAATTGTCCTCAACAGTTATTTGTCCATTCATGGTCTCCAGATACACACTTGACTTTATATTTGTCAATTTTTCCCCTTGTCTTCTAACAAGCCCCCACTGTTTTTCCATTTACACTTTCAGTGGGGAAAAGAAGTGTTTGTTTGAATCTTGGTGTTTGATTGAGCATCTGTTTCTGCAAATCTCACCCATAGCCACTTGAAGATTTTTAGGGCGTTATTAAATCCTGAGTTCATGATGCCAAAGAATAAATAAGTAAGTGAAGGAAATCAAAGAGAGAGAGAGAGAGAGAGAGAGAGAGAGAGAGAGAGAGAGAGAGAGAGAGAGAGAGAGAGAGAGAGAGAGAGAGAGAGAAGAAAGAATTAAATATTGAGGACATTAGTAAGAGCATGCTACATCTCATGAGTCCCATTAAATATAATCATAACATCCTTTGTATATAGACTCACTAAGAGTCTCCTAGACTTTCCCTTCTGACCAAAGCTCAGTCACAGTTCAGCTCATCTCTTAAAGGCAGTACAAGGCATTCAGGCAGCAAGTGAATGAGATTTCAGAGTCACAGGCAGACAGCAGGATAATTAGACAGCTTGGTGGTGAATGTAAGAATAATTTTTAGTGTTAAGAACAAATCATTATGAATTCAAGATAATGCTACAAGAATAGTGTGTTTAAACAAAAAACAGTAGAAAAAAACAAACAAATAGTAGCAGTGAGTGCTTTTGAACATAGGAAATAAGAAACATTAACAAACAAGATGTTCCATGATTAACAAGAATCAATAACTTATATATAAGTTATTGACACTTTATATATATAAAGATAACTTACCCCAATGTTGGCATTGTTTAACATTTATATACATACTGTGACTGACACAGCCAAAATACCGCTCCTTGTCCAGCACCACTGCACTACGGACAGGGCCACTAACAGCATGCCAAACAGTTTCAGCACCAGAGTCAGCATCATTTATTTTTCCCCAAAGATTCACCAGAAGAGGATGCGCCACCTGCCTACTGGACCTTAGCCATGCTCCTGGGTCGAACTCCTTCTCTCCTTCTACGCTTTTGTAATGGTAAACACGCTACAGACCAAGGTGAGCAAAACAGAGTGAAGATTTATTGAAGTCCGTGAACATATATCAGAAACGAATGACACCAAACACCAAAACGTAGCAGCACACACAAACACACATGCAGGGGATATCACCAGAATCCGAGTAACTGAATCCTTAACATGAGGAAGTAGATATTGGAGCGAATCCAGAGTCTGGAGCAAATTCTGCAGCATTTGCAACCTACAACAGCATGGGGTGACCCAAGAGCTGGAGAACAGCCTCCATAGTGTCACCCAGGAGTTACTGGATTAAAAGAGAAGCTCACAGGCAGCAAGGACCCCTCTTCCTGATCCCAGCCATGGTGCTCTGGACTGCCTCTCCAAGTTAATGGCAGACAATGACAATGAGGCCTTCTTGGACACTTTCTAGCACTCTGGGAGGGCTGGTCCAAGCTTGGGCTGATGCACTGGTTCCGCTGCTCTGAGGTGAAATCTAGCTGGCCTACTATGCCCTGGAAGCCAAGGAGGATGTGGATTACGACCTAATAAAGCAGGAGATCCTCATCCACTGCAGCTGATCCCCTGTCAATGCCGCCGGGGACTTCCACAAGTGGCAGTACAACCCCATGACTAGCCCCCGGTCCCAAATGGAGATCGGACGTAAGGAGAGAGTTCCTGTCCAATCCCTCGCCCAATCCCTGGCCCAAATAACTCTCTTCTTTCTTACTTTGCAAGACTTCTCATTTCAGGTCCAGCATAGAGCTGGGGAAATGCAGATGCACACCCTTTGGAGACGACTGCTGCCAGGCTGGGGCTCAGAGCTAGGAAAGGGGGGCCCTGTGACGGCGGCACATGCACCACCTACACAGCCAAAATACCATTCCTCACCCCCGTAAGACTAAAACCGGTGAGAAAGACTGCAGTTTAGCACCGCAGACAGCGTCGTGTAGTTCCAATAGTGGGAAACCAATCATGAGCGCTCACCCTCTGGTTAGGAGACACAGCAGAGAGCCAGGCTCAGCAGCTAGAGGGAGGTAAGATGGATGAGCATGGGATTACAATGTGCTGTCTTTGTCTCCCTTGTTTTTCCCCACAGATTCACCAGAAGATGACACACCGACTGCCTGCTGAGACTGAGCCTCACTCCTGGGTCAAACTTTGCCTTTCTTTTTGGGAGTGCAATGTCTCCTTCAACTCCCCCTTTTCATACACTACACCACCAGTTTCTTTGCCTCTTTTTGTGTCTGATTCTCTAGAGTGCCCTAAATTACTAATTAGCCATAATATTAAAACCACTTTTCTAATATTGTGTAGATCCCCTTTGTGTTGACAAAACAACTCTGACCCTTTGATGCTTGGATTCCACAAGAATGTGTGCTGTGGTATCTGGCACTAAGACATTAGCAGCAGATCTGTTAAGTTGTGAGGTGGAGCCTTGTTCAGCCTGGTTACACTTGTTTGTCCAGCACATCCTACAGAAGTCTGATTTGATTGTGATCTGGGGAATGTGGAGGCCAAGTCAACACCTTGAACTCTTCATCAAGTTCCACAAATCATTCCTGAATAATGTCTGCACATTATTATTATTCTGTTTAAAGAGGCCACTGACATTATGGAAGATGGCTGCTCTGAATACTTGTTCTGTAACAATGTTTAGGTAGGATGTATGTGTTGAAGTAACATCCAGAAAATGTCAAGGTTTCCCAGAATTTTTCAGAATTTCACAGTGACTCCACCAGATTGCCTTCTTTATACACACACAAACACAAACACACACACACACACACACACACACACACACACACACACACACACACACACACACACACACACACACACACACACACACACACACACTCATCCACATGATGCAAAAGACAACGTGCTTCATCCGATCAGTTCTCCTTCTTCTTTGCTCCATGGTCAATTTCTGATACTGAAATGCACACTGTAGGTGCTTCCTGCAGTGGACAGGGTTCAGCATAGGCAACTCTATAGGCTACTATTTAAATGTTTTATCATAGCCAGCAGTAACTTGCTCAACTGTTTGTGCTATAGAAGCTCATCTCTGGGATCAGACCAGATTGACTAGCCTCCTCTCCCTACATGCATCAGGATGTCCTGGTTCACCAGTTGTGTTTCCTTTGGACCAATATTGGTAGATAATAACCTCCGCATTTCAGGAATACTATACAACATCCACTGTTTTGAAGAAACTCTGATATAGTCA